>NC_053155.1:78444452-78631952 GCF_016835505.1 Polypterus senegalus
TTTCAATGATTTTTTGTGTACAGTATTTCATAGACATACGGGCCAATTTTTTTTTTTTTTTTTTAAACTGAACTGCCATACAAGTATACCATTTACCTGTATTATTGCTATATGTGTTTGTTAATACCTTCAAATGCACAGCATGATTTGAGAATATTTATAATTTATGCCAAATGACTTTTTTGTGTAAAGAAACATTTTATTTTTACTTGGGTAGTTTTTATAGTTAATAAACCATTGACAATTAACCAAGGTGTTTATTTTTAGTTCTAGGTGATGTACAATACAATCGTGTGCCAAGTTGCAAGGTAAATTAATTTTTCCAATGCACACCGAGTGAGCTCCCATTTTGCACACAATTTAAGTACGAAACACTTCATAAATGGAACAGCTATATTAATACATGGTAATTCAACATTTTCTATAAAAATGTTGAACATATTAATTGCTTGCAAATATATCTATTACATTTATTAAAATGATGTAATGCAGTGCAAGTTTGTAGTTAAATACCAAAGGTTAATACCTGCATTTTAAACAGTATAACTAATGCACGGTTTAGTAAATCTTCAACTAAAAACAGACTGATCAGACATTACATGCCAGTTGACTAAATAAAATAAAATTTCCTTGGATACTGCTTGTTGAGAAATATACCTAGCATTGACCCTAGAGTTTGCCAAGGTAAAACGGCTTACAAAATACTTGGTTTGATTTCTCAAAATATTAGTAAATACAACAGAATTGTTACTAGAATTTGCCTTAGAGGATTTAAACAGATGAGGATGGGGGAAACAAATTACTTCACACCATATTTGTATTTTGTGTCTTCATACAGAGTGCACAGTCTAAGCCAATCAGTGGATAGCTGTAACACTCAAAGAGCAAGATGCAAAACCATAAAATGTTTGATTACATCAAAGCTCTAAGCACAAATTAAGCATACTGCCTTATAATGTTCAATCTGTTTAAAACGACAAAAGAATACAGTTTCCTCTCCCCGAGGACTTGACTGCAAGTAAACAGATGGCAGAGGAAGAGATTAGATTGAATTACTAGTCCAAAAAAGAAAAGAAAAAAGGTCAAACACATTAACTGAGAAACCACACATGGGTACTGTTAATGAGGTAGAGGGAGTTACAAGTTCATGGGAACACTGTTGTATAGATACAGTACATTGTGCTGGGTATTGCAAGTATTCATGGAGGAGAAAGCTGCACGTCAAAGCTCAGTTTGTCCAAGTAACTAACCAGACAAGGTCCAGAATGATGGTCTGTTACTAACTACTCTTCTGCAAATCATATTTGGTACAGGAATCAGACACCACTTCTAAAGTGACACCGTTAGCCACAACTGTCTGCTTTAATGACTTAGACCTTTACAATGTTTATATCTTCTACTTCAAGTATTAATTAACACAATGCCTCCTTTGCATCAACTGTAAAAGAATGAACTAAACAAGTGGTGTAAGGTTAAAATCATGCCTCATGTCTGCGGACAGCTTAATGCAAACATACAACGGTTTGGCATTCTGAACAATATCAGTATTCTTAAAAAGGGTTAAGCTTCTTGCATATTACATGGTGTGACAAAAGAGAAATTAGAAAACAAAAGGAATGTTTAATCAAATCCAATAAAAATCAAGCATACACATATGCACCATATGAGAAATATCAAGACTATACAAGAAAGTAACATTAGATGGCTTTTCCAGCAATTTTCAGTCATAGACTTCATTTACATAAGCAGTCCTCAAAGTGCTATGGCAAAAACAGACGGGGTGAGCGATGTGTGCAGGACCCCCAACAACCAATGAATGGTCATCTGGAACTATAACTCAAATAATGCAACTACAAGGAGTAAGGAAAGCAGATGTTTTGGACCTCCCAAACAAGTTGTCTCTTCAATGTATCATCTTTGATGTACCATAAAGTGGGGGTTTACCGGGGGTGGTGAGGTGCTGGCTTGGGGTTGGACGAAAGGGCCGAGATTCTAGGCATACTTGTTAACCCTTATTGAAACACTGGCTCCATCAGACACCACAATACTGGCTGTTACAAAAAGGGGCCAGCATGACTGTACTGGAAGGTCGGCACACAGTTGCTAAAATTTGACATGCCCAGTATTCAGTCATGTAAATTGATGTGGTTTGGTCACATAATCCAACAATAAGAAATTTCATACTGTGATACTAGCTTAACTTAACTATGGAGGACTTTTTGGGTTTAGAAGTTTAACTAGCTAAAAATTTATGGGTATGTTGATATGGTATAGCATAAGCATATGGCTATAATGCATGGTACAGTAGATGCCAGGGGGACAAAGATGATACTACTTTAGGGTGTGTGCATACAAGACAAACTAAAGCGTTTTGCTTGTACACGGTTATAAATGTGTTGGGAGTCAAAAGAGCATTGCTGACTAACTGGGAGGGAAAAATAAAAATAAAACCCGCACACTTAAATGGACATTTCTCCAAGCAAACCAGACTGGGGTCTACCAGTCAGAAAACTGCTGTGGTGTAATTAAAGATGATAAGCAGGAATTTAAAAATAAAATTCAGTAGGCATAAAGGTGATCAGGTTTGCACAGATACTGTATTCCACAAAAATAAATGTCACTCTTTATGGTGTTTCCAAATTATCAACTTTCTTAAAAATATGAGAAGACTCAGGCTTTGCACTGAAAAAGATTTTTTTTTTCTTTGCTCAAAAGCAATTAAATGTGTCAAACAATACAGGTTTATATGGAAGAAAAAAAAACTGCCATAATTTCAGTCAGGTTTGATCATGCGTCATCTTAACAGATGGGCATAGCTACAAAACCAACACTAATAAGTGTGATATAGCATGTCAGGTGGTGGTGTAAAGTTTTCTGAAAACAGTGTAGCTCAGACTTTGTGAGTGAAAATCATTTGGCCCCAGCATTGGCAGATGGCTGGTTCATGTGTGAGCTCAATCAACGCAGTTTATCCTTGTTGTTATGGAAGGCACCTTCATGGTAGGGCTGAGCAAATGGTTGTCAATATCATTTATCGCCGATTGGCTAGATACAACGTCAATGTAAATAAACATTGCTGTTTGGCCCCAAACAATTGCAGAAACTTCCTGAAGTGTCTCAGCATGAGACTATTGAGACTTCTGTGCTAAAATAGTTCAACAGGGGTGCACTGTAGTGAGGAAAGATAGCCTGGCAAGTGCTTCAATGCTTAGACTTTTTCAGAGGGGACCACTAACTAGATTCTACTTCAAGCACTGCTTGTGGGCAAATAATTTACTGTCCCTGCTGTGAAGTGGCACATCTATAAGCTTAAGCAGCTAATTCAGCATTTGTTTTTTGGCACTGGTGGGTACAAAGGTCAGCAGATAGCAGACTTCAGCCTATATATACACACTTATCAGCTAATGACAAATATGTTTGATACATTGCCTATCCTCTTTACTCCAATTACTCGGATGATTTAATAAAAATTAACTTTGGTAGTCTATCCTTTGTTCCACTTGGGCATTCTAATCAAAAGTACTTTTTTCCCCCCAGTTGAATAATCAATGATACAAAATAAACATGGTGTCTTACATACTATTTCAATAGTTAAAGATATTCACATGTAGCCCAATACGCATGTGCAAAAGTCTCAAACACTATGCCATCACGTTAGTCTTAACAGTGAAAAATCAAAACACCACAAGTGTGTGCAGGGAGTTGTGACAAAGGCACCAACGAGACATAGAACACAACATCCAATGACTGATCAAAGTTATGAGGACGATTTAAACTGATTTAACTGTGGTTTCAAATTTGTCAAATGGTAGTGATTAAACCAGCACTATGAGGGGCAGTAATCCCATTCAATAAATATACATTAACAATAACACATGAATCATAACATGACCCTATATTGGCAAAGTATAAACAGTTTTCTCATCAAATACTAGACCTACTGGTCATATGGGTATTTTAGATTTGTGCTATATCCAGAAATAAACTTATGTATCTATTACCAAAACTAATCAATTCAGAAAATAATGTTCATAATAAATGAAAGGAGTATCATGCGCATTTCTATTTTTTCATGTTTAATGGTCTTTGATGTTTCTGATGTTGCATGTGGCACATACAGTACATCTACAAGACAGTTTATGGATGTGTTTTAGTAGAGAACTTATTACAACAATAGATGCTTTTAAGAAGAAAAAAACATTTAGTAAACTAGGTTTAAAAAAAAAAAAAAACACAAACACACACATTGCAAATTTGTTCCTTAATTGGGTATCTTATAAAAGGATCTTTTAGTAAAGCTGCATCTCTTAATTCTGTCAAGGTTGTACATGACATTTTGTGTATCAGCAATCTATTTTTCATTTGTCACTGAGACTGTGGATGTGTGTTTGTCCAAATGCTTCATCATTACCCCCTTTTGTGATTAGTGTTGCCAAATTCAGAGCTTTGGGGTTTGGGAAAGTCTCCTGAACTTTGTTTATTATTTCCAGGGGCTCCACATTTTTTACTGCATGCAGCAGACTAACCACTGGTACAATGGAAAAAGCAGTAAGAAACCACAGATTGAGACCTGTTATGTATAGCCATAATTTAGGAGTGTATTGTTTACTTCATATGTAATGCAGCAAAGGCAAGGGTATCGGTCTACACTGTTTGAACAATTACATTACAAATTTACTTTCTGTAGCACTTTGCCCAGCACTTCTTAAAAAAGGAAATCGACATTAAAACCAAGATGATGCATTACAAAGCATCTGCATGTTAGTACAAAGAGATTACAACATCACCCGACCCAATACGGTGCTGCAGCCATGATTGAATAGAACTGAAGTTCCATATGTGCGGGAGCAGTCAAGAGTAGTGTAAAACCCTTTGAAAAGCAGGGAGGTGCGGGATTTAAAATTAGAACCAAATTGAAAACGGTTATGAATAATTCGCAGCAGAAATATTCCTTGAAAAATGTTTACTATTGAAATTAATCGCTAAAGTCATCCTAAAAAATATCTATATATATCTTAAAAATATACATACAATATTTAGCAGGTACTACTCAGGCAAGATTTCCCAACCAAAAATCTGTTTTGCCAACTATCAGCACAAATATACCTCATCCAGCACATGCAACACCAGTTTAGACTAAAATAAAGCATTAGCTTTATTTTAAATATTGTTTGTAAAGAAAAAACACCCCCTCTCTACATATTAAACTTAAGCATTAATAAATTATGATCCAGGTCATAAAACTTTATAATTCAGCTATACACTACTTTTAATATATGATCATTAATTACTTGCTTCCTGTAACAGCTTCAAGTTTCTCACTAGTCTTGGGTCACACAATTAGAAAAATATTTTATGGAATACAGACATACTGCATTGTTGTGCACTTAATACACAGTAAAGTGAAACATTACATAACATGATGAAATGTGTTATACTAATAAAATCTGAAAATAAAACCACAAGGAAATGCACTGGTACATCATTAAAGTGATCAGTTGAATGTTTAAGATTGACCACAAACTTCCCACAGTACTATGGATGCCCTTACTTACCTGGTTATTTCAAATCTGCAAGTGGCTGCTTATTCACATAGTGAAATACATAGACAGTAAATACCAGTCATTTATAAAATTACAATTTTTAACATAAAAAGGTTTGGCTGATAGCAAATCTAATTCCCAGAGAAGGCTGAATTACCTAATCCTACAATGTCAGAAAAACTCACATATTAAATGCAGTGCCACATTTCAGGCCACACAATATTATGGACTACAATTGAAATTGCTTTTTTTATATAAAATTGAACATTAAATTAACATATCAATCCATTGACCATGTGCATTACCATAAAATTGTGGAGTTTGAACATTGAGAAAAACAGTCCTATTTTCACACCCTAGAACCTGAATATGCTCTCTTCCACCCTGCTGTCAGTACTCTGTCTATGCAAAGGGACATGTCTAACTCCAGGAATACTGGCAGCAGTGCATTTTCTTTGGACAAGTCAAATACTTTATCACTTTAGAAATCTACAGAACTAGACTCAAATATCAAATTACTCACTAGTGGCTCAAATCTTAAAAGTTGCAGTTGTCAGACTACAAAATGTGTGTGGGGAAAAAAAAATATCACCATACATTACTGTTTTATAAGAGGTTAAATATTTAAGATGTAATAAACACAAGATTGACTAAATAAGAAACATTCAATTAGAGTTTGATTTTATGTTGCATATTATGAAAACTACTAACAAAATACCTAACAAAGTGACAAGGTCTAATTCTTAAAACTACACACATACTACATAAAGTTAACAGCAGATTTAAAAATCATAAGTAATCAGACAATTTATTAAAATTACATTTAAACTTGCAGGTTTAGAAAATACTAGAAATAAAAATCCATCATTACTGATAATTAGATGGAAAATGAGCATTGCAGACTGCACAGCTATCTTAAAAATGATCTTAAAATGCACTTAAAAAGTGTAAAAGCACTACACCCCCACTCCCCACAGAAAAACAAAAGTAAAAATATTTCCGCAGGATCCTGCAAACAAGTTTTGGATTAACTTACAGCGTAAACCATCAGCAGACTGGGCAGTGTTTTGAGGGTTACGGTAAATGTTCAAGAGGGCAATGGTCTGAAATACAAAACGCACATTTTTGTAAAAACTTTACCAATTAACCTTTTAGACTCAGAAGGAATGAGGCCCAATGCTGCTTGTTGCCTGGTGCTGAAATAAAAGGTTACAGGTTTTTAACAGCATCCCAAATTAATCTGTTCCTTAAGAACCCCATAATACACACAGTATTGCATAAATAATTTTAAAACATTAATAGCTTACAAAAAAAAAAAAAACCAAAAACACACAACACCTTTGAACAGGAAAGTGACAAAGATTCAATCTAAGCAAACTCAAGTACAATTACAATAATGGTGTATTAAGAGGTTCTTTTTAAAAGGGAGGAAAAAAGTGTTAAAATGCATCATAAACCCCACTTACCTTTTCAAACCTATTAGAAATAAAGTAGGTTTAGTAGTAGTTTAAGGCTTTGAATTTTAAAATAAACTGACATAATACTATTTTTCTAAAGTACCAAGTGGGAGGACGGGGACACCCACTTACAGAAAGGATGTCTCAACTGACAGACAGGTAAAACAAATTGTTCCAATTACATTGAGAGGCTGAGATGCAAAAACAGTGGGAAGGGGGTCAGACAGCTGCACGGTCTCCATTATTAAAAAAAGGCACATGGAATGAAATGGAAATAGATGAAAGTGGGTTATCAGTACAAAAATGGGTGTGCAAATATAACTTAGCATGAATATGCAGTCTTTATACTGAACTTCTCACCAGTGGTCTCCTTCGTTTAGTTTTCCCTTTAAGTAAATATTTTATAGTTAATTGGATGACAAAGATGTAGAAAGCTAATAGCGTAACATACATGCTCCTAGATCAGCAACATAGGTAGAAGGTATATTTTACCATTTTCAACCCATTTGAAGCGAATCGATTTTCCCAACGTTTTGGCTTATGCGCATCTTTAGCAGCTCAAAACCACAGGACACCCTCATTTGATTTTAAGGGATTATTAACTCCTAAAATATTTCTCCAATGGTGGGACTTACAGTGTGAGCCGTCTGCCGTCTGTGCACTGTTTTGGGGATTACGGTAGATGTTTTGAATCAAGATGGTCTGCAGAGGGAAAAAATAAAATAATCAAATAAAATTACCCACTGGCTGCTGAGCATAATTGAGATGGCATTAAAAAAAGACAGCCAAAGGAAAAAAAAAAAGGTCTTGGATGTTTCTTTTTTTGGTGAAAAGAAAAAACATAACCCTACAAGAATTTTTCAAAGAATTTTGCTACTCAAAGCAATAAATGTGCCGAGTTGGGGTAAACATCAGCTTGCTTCCAACAAAACCAACTTGACTCAAACTCCTGTAAAATACGGACGTAAACTAAAGCTAGATGGTTTTAACCGAAAAGACTTTGGACTTTAATGTGCAAAAAATATGGAATGCTTTAAGTGAAATGGAAGAGTACTTGTTTATATGCAATTCAAAATGACACTTGGAATTAAACGGATGCTGAGAAAGTATAGCATGGAACTTTAAATATCTGGGTGTATCAGGCATAATACTTATGAAAATATATTTGCAGTGCTTCCCCTCAAGACAGCTTAAATACATATAATCCCTAAATCTGATATCTACACTTTTTTTTTTTAAGAACAAAAAAGCTGAATTTAAATGTTGGTCCAAACAACCACATGAATATCTTAAATATCAATAAATGTTAAGATTTTACTTATTACAAGCACACTGACAATACACTTTCTAGGATAAGGTCTACAAAAGTAAAAATCGCATGCTTTAAATTTAGAACAGCAACACCATGCCAACCTCACCTTTCTTCAACTGAAACAAAGTTAGAACCTTCCAAAGCAAGAATTAAAATGCATCAGAGTCCTCCAATGCAGGCTAACTTTAACAAAGGTTCCAAAATTGCCTGTCAAGTTTATTATGGCACGAATGGATTCTATAATATTAGAAGAGACGGCTTTAAGCATCAGAAAAGAATCATCACACCATAATGGGCTCAGAACAGGGATATAAAATAGCCATAATTGATTGTGGAGAATTTGTTAAAGAACAAAAATTGAGTGTTGAAATTAAAAGCAGTGCTTTTTTCCATAACTAGCAGGGCAAAAATATTTGCTATAAGTAGGGTTGGGTATCAGCACGGATATCCCAATTCAATATTGACTTTATTTTGATTGAATTAGCATGCATAGATATATTTGATGTGCTGACTTTCTTCACAAATAACTTAATGCACAAAACACATTAATATAATGAGAAACTTCAGTTGCTTTTATTGAAGGGTGTCTAAATAGAAAATTGAAGTATTGTCTTAAATGTCATTTTATTTATATATATATATATATATATATATATATATATATATATATATATATATATATATATATATATATATATATGATGCTTTACATCAGCTGCTCTGTGTACACGCTCACTTTGGTATTTTAGACTGTTCAAAATATTCAAACAAACCCCTGCTTGCTTAGCCAGGTGATGTCCACTGCAAACTTTTTTTTAAACTGGAGCAGTACAGCAAGCCACATGCTTAAAGAGAAGCAGCATATATAATAGTAAATAAAATTAATGAATAAATGATTTGGACAGGAATACATGTAACAAGCTGGATAAGTTTTTTCGGATGATACCAAGACAGGTTGATTGGCAGATAATCTGCAATCTGTTAAATCATTAGAGGGACTAGGACAGCATACAGGGTTGAGCAGATTTGTGGTATATTAAGTTGAATGTCAGTAAATGTAAAGTATTACACACATTGGAAGTAAAAATGTTAAGTTTGAATACACGATGGGAGATCTGAAAAATCGAGTGTCAAGTCCATGTCTCCTAAATCCTTCTCATAAAGGTGTACTATCAATTTTGAGATAGTGTTCAGAAGCTAATAAGTCAACTAACAATGTTAGGTTATATATCCCGGTGTGTAGAGTACAAGTCCAAGGAAGTTATGCTCAAGCTTTATAATGCAATGTTGAAACTTTATCTAGTGCACCATGTGCAGTTTTTAAAAAAAAAAAAAAAAAAAGTGGTATCCCAGCACTAGAAAAGTTCCAGAAATGAGTGACTAGGTCCATTCCAGTGCTATAGGGAATGAATTAAGAAAGATTAAGAGCTGAACTATTTCAGTTTAAGCAAAAGGTTAAGAGGCAACATGATTGAAATGTTTAAAATTATGAAGGAATTAGTATAGTGGATCGAGACATTTTAAAATGTGTTCATTAAGAACAAGGGAACACACAGTTTGTAAAATTAAGTGTTAATTTCACACAAACATTAGGAAGTTTTTCTTTACACAGAGAACCACAGTCACTTGAAATAAGATACTGTACCAAGGAGCGTGGTAGACAGTAAGACTTTAGAGACTTTTCAAAACTAAATTTTTTAGAAGAATTAAGTTACTAGGGCTGGTGAGCTTTGTTTGGCTGAATGGCTGGTTCTCGTCTAGACTGTACTGATTCAAGTGTCAAAAGGCACAGATTTTAGTTGAGGATGACACACCGTTTTATGCATGGTAAAGTGCTTTTTCCATAGAAAGCACTAACAGGGGCATTAGCAACACCTAATAGATTGAACACCAAAAACAAAGATAACCAAAAAGAGTTGCATATATTGTGTAGGATACAGAATCACATAAATCTTGAGACTTTAAACAATTCAATATATATTCTTAAACAAAAAATTGGAAAATCAATATTTTTACCCAGGCCTGGCTGGCCTGTTAAATGTGTAGCCTTATAGTCCACCTGAGCAGTCAAATCTTAATTTTTGGTTAATCTGACATATCCACTACAGATAGATTTGCTCTGTATTGGAAGTAAAAACTGAAAACAAGGAAAACTGTAGCATTACCTTTATAATACATCTCAAGCCACCTTATGAAACCCCTAGCTGTCGGAATACTCCGTTTAGAAAACCGTCCATTAATTCATTACAGGATCAAAGTAAAACCTCCATATTTAGATTAAATTTTTTACAACAGAACTGAACATTTTTTGTACTACCTGGAACAGGACAATGCCAAGTCATCATAAACTCCTCTCATGGTCTTGAATCTATTAAGTAACTTGAAATCCAGTTTTGTTAATTATGTCTGATGGTATAGACTTCCAACTTCAGGAATAATCTGATGCAGAACTTTAAAGGCCTTTTAAAATGAAGGCTTTGTTTATTTAGCCGCAATATATATATGCAACACTTTATATTCAAAACGTATTTTTTGTAAGTCAGGTTGAGAAGAACTCTAAGACAAGGACCCAACATGACAAAGACTAAATTCCTCAGCATGAAAAGAAAAGGCAGGCACATTAAACCAAGTGCTATGACCTCAGTTCAACAAAAAAAACCTACACACAGTTTACCCTATACTGACTGTAGAGAAAAGCCAAGCAAAATGACACCTTTAATTGGCTAACTAAAAAGATTACAATATGCAAGCTTTTGAGGCAATAAAAAAGGTGTCATTTTGCTTGGCTTTTCTCTACATTCATAATGGCTAACACAGGTACATCACCCTAGTACCTTATACTGACTAAAATTTAAAGGAATGCAGCCATCAACACAAAAAAGGATTTATAATATATACTATTTGCTAATGGTAGACCTAAACACAAGAGTCATGCGTACTCCTCTGTCCAAGGCTGTCGTATCTAAAATGTGGGACACAGCACCTGCTAACCAGAGTGTTAGGTTTCAACATTACCTTACGGATATGACATTCTCAAACCCATAAAACTCCTATTCATGGTACCTTTTGAGGGGAGGTATAGAGGTTAACAGGGAATGTCTATCCAGTGGGAGGGCTTCAAAGCAGAATGTATGTTTCCAACCTACATTACCAACTCTCCAATACAAATTTAAATCAAAATTATTTCTGCAACATAAATCCAAAAATGTAACATGTTGCATTGAGTATCTGTGGGCCATCAATTCAAAAACCAAGAAGTCAGGCCTACATAGATTTGCCACTTAATTGGGGCAGCTCTGCAGAATTTTTTTTTTTATAAAAGTACTTTGGAATAAGCATGTCTGGGAAAGAACTCTCCAAGATGATAGATGCACTGTTTAGGAATATTGAAACATAAGCAAATTAATGCATTTTTATTTGCTGTGAAGTAGATAGCTGCAATATCTTGCTGTGGACAGCCTTTTCCATCTTATCCAAAGATGATCAACAGGTTTTATATTTAATGATATAGCTAGCTGCTGAAATAAGGGAAGCTCACTGTCGTGTTCCCATTTAGTGACAAAATGTGCCTTTTAACATGGTGCTTAAAGTGTCTGAGAGTAAACAAACAGTAGCCATGAAGAGAAGAATGTGGTCGACAATAATGTTCTGATATAGCTAGCCGGCCATTCAGACATTCTTCAGTAGCCATAGTTTGTGCCTGTGAAACGCCCCAAAACAATCCCACTGTGTAAATACAGACTCTCCACAAGCCCCAGCAAAACAGCACAGTGTACTATAACAAAAAAAGTAGTCCGTTTTTCCAGGTTTAATTTTCCAGAATTAAACTAAAAATATCACTAGTCTTACAAAGATTTATAAATATTGTGAAAGTTACTAGTACAGTAGAGTCTCGCTTATCCGACAAACGGGCCGGCAGAACGTCGTATAAGTGAAAATGTTGGATAATGGCAGGTGTTACGAAAAAGCCTACGAAACATCAAACTGTGTTATAATTTTACACATTATGAACCTAATAATCATGTTTTACAACAAAACAAGACTAAATTAACTGAAAAAAAAAAATCAACTTACAGTTACAGAATTGTCTCGAGTTAAATACAGTATGCACTGTACTTAAAAAGTTCAGTCTCGCCATCTTTGCAGCATCATGTTAATTCCTGTAGCTTCTTGTTGCTCAATGTAATTGCAGTTTCTAGAGCCTTAACTCCGTCACTCATATAGTCAACATCCGTACGAGCGTATACTGTTTACTACAAGATTGTGCGATTCCCAGTCTTGCACCCGAAAACTTGAAGCCGAGTCTCAGTAATTTTGGCAACACCAGCTTTATTCAGCTTGAAACAGCAACAGCGCGGTTACTTATTTTAGTGGGATCTGCCACTCTCCTATACACAAAGCACTCAGGCAGGGTTTTGGGGGGTATGGATGGGGGCGTTGGGGGAAAGCAACACTGTGCCCTGCGCATTTATAATGTTCCTTGTATCACCCATCGATGGCAGGCGTTTATAGCATGTCCGCGATCTTTTCAGATTGGCCTTTATGGCGAACTGCTACCGTGCTGGGAGACTGAGATTGATTTGGGATGCTCTTCCGTGTGTCGTCCAGTTGGGTGGAATCCCACAAGAGTTTAGAAACTCACACCAGCCAGGATTCTATTCAAAAGGTAAAATGCAGGTTAATTTGCTTTATTTATTTTTACTTTATATTATTATGTATTAATCATTTTTATATGAATAGTTTTGGGTTGTGGAATGAATCATCCGAGTTTCCATTATTTCTTATGGGGATATTCGCATTGATATACTGTACGAGTGCTTTGGACTGCGTGCACATTTCCAGAACGAATTATGCTCGCAAACCAAGGTACCCCTGTAATTAGCTGCGGTAGAGTCGGGAGCAACAAAAAATAGACTACGCTCATAACTTGCAGTTCTTGTTGCCGATTGATGCTTTTTTTTTTGCGGTGGGACGTCAGATAATACGGAATGTTGGATAAGCGAGACTCTACTGTACTTCGTCAACTATTGTTGTAACCAATGTTGGAAATTGGTCATTCTGACTTGCAGATTAAAAATGACAGAACATTAAGTAAAACCAGTAATATTAACAGATGTTCACATCAGTGGCTATAGTATCAACATGCTGTCTATGCTTGTAGTGTGTAGTCACTCTGGCTAATGAATCAAAAATTGTAACGAAATACCATTTATTTCCCCCAAAAAGACACCATTTTAACCCAAGAGGAGTACTGTATCCACAACATTTTAAGGACATGGATAGTCCTTGTTTAGCTACCCCAGCATCCACCAGTAAGTAAAAGCAAAACAAAAACGGTTTGCTGCATTGTTTGAATTCAACACTTAACAGCAAGTACTTTAACTATAAACAGTAGCAGATCTGATATCATAATCCACAACAAAACTACAGTTCCTATAAATGCCTGTGGGCAAAGTTTGCCAGGAAAAAATTTAGCTTTAAATGACTAAGAAAAACAGGAAAAATAACCAATATATGCACACATTTTAGTAGTTCAGCCTTCATATTAACATACCAAACTTTACTGGCAAAAAGTTTGGTTTCAAAATTGAAGTACAAATACAAAAACAAGGGAGGGAAACAAAGGCTTTATGTCGTAAGTCGCCAAGAGTAAAGTGAATTTGAAAGAAACTTAATATTTAAGCTCAAAAAGTACAGAACATTGTAAATGGAGATGACAGAATTTTATATGTTGATTAGCACACGCAAGTATTTCACTGTACTCCGTATACGTTACAATGAGTCTGCTCACAAACTTGAAAACTTAAGCCAAACTATAAAACTAACTTTAAATAAAACTACTGCATTTTACATTTACATCTGCTTTACATTAGATGACAGATTAATATAATAAAAGGTCACAAATTGCTTATTGAGGGAGGAAGGCGACAATTTCAGCAATCAAAAATTTCATTTGTACTGCTGTTCTGCCAAGTCTGAATTCTGAAAAAAGAAAAACAATCCAAATGAGCAGCAATAAAGGAAAAATCTGTAACAAGTAAAATTCTTTCCATTTAAATTTAAAGTGTCTTTGTGATAGCATATAGAGAATGAAAATGAACTATTCCAATGAAAGGTAAAACAAACCTGCAAACCTAAACAGAGGTTTTAAAAGGAAAGAAAGATACTGAGCATGGAATCAGTGTTGTGTGCCCTTTGCAAGTATCTAACTAAATTAACAGTGACAAATTACCTAAAACTGTAAAGTAAATCAAACTTTAACGTACACCAATGGATTCAAATAGTTCTTAGATAAACATTTAACAAGTGTTGGCAGATGCAACTATGGTGCTCCAAAACAGAATATATTAAGAGCAACAAATCAGAAACTTTTTTCTTCAGTGCTAAAAGCTAAATTACTGCTATTCTGTTCTTTTGCACATGCTTATAGTAACCTTTACAAATTCTGGAGAGAAGGATATAAATACCCATAAACTACTTTCTCTTAAAAGCACAAGGAGAGGGGAAACAATGGCGCCAAAATTAAGAATATGTTTTTGAAAGGTTTACTGTTGACCCCTTCATAGTTTAACTTTGATTATATAAAATTCTCTTCAGGTTCCCAGAATTTCTGTACCCGTAAAGCTGGTGGCATATTACAAAATTTCTGGTCAGAAGGGATGTTCAACAAAGACTGCAGTTGCACAACTAGGAATTGCAGGGGGTGACAAAATTTCATATACACTTTTCAACCCATCCCGACAAAGAACATGCGGCTTTCCAATTACGGCGAATTAAGCCATAATCTGAGTATTTTTATTTTCCTTTTGCAATTCTGTGATGGTATGAGAAAATCAAGACAGACTCACAAGCCCGTCTTCTGTTTCAAAACAAATGCCTTCTGTACCCCCACAGCTGAACTGTCTCTATACATTGTGCCTGCCCAACCCTATAAGGATTATGCAAATGAAGTCTGTGACACAGGGGGAGAGAGAGATTTAAAAAAAATATATATATATCTCTATATATCTATCACTGGTAAAAGTCCTGTTGTGCAGCAAGCCTTAAGATAAAATTGACAAAAGTATGGCAGATCAGAAGAAGGGCGCCAAAAAAAAAAAAAGTTAAGGTTGGTGAACTGCCATATACAGCTTTAAAAGTTAGCACTAAGATTTTGGGTTGTATGCATTGTGATTTCAAAATACCGGTTTACTGACAAAATAAATTCTGAAATGGTATAATCCTTATTTTTTGTAGTATCAGTTCTATTTTTACCAGAAGAATTTCCCTACTTGTTCATTCTTTTGAGAATTTAGACACAGACCTTATAACCCCCAACCCCAATGGGGTAGCAGCCCCACCTATTCTCATGGACTGCGCGCTTTCATAATTTAGTTTTTCATAGAAACCCGAGGCCTCATTCGTAAAACGTATATACTATAAAACTTACTATGCAAACATCAGAATTTATAAAACTTGAGGTTAACGTGTACATTTAGAGAAATTTTGACTCAACTGCACACAAAATGATTTTTCAGCTTCTCTGAAAACACTCTTGATTAGGAAGGAAAATACAGCCTGCACATTTAATAATTCATATCACTGGATGGTAATAATGGGTATCGATGCGACAAACACTAAAAGTCAAAAGCAATGAAAATGACAAGATTGTATTTTAAAAAGGATGCTTGAAGGCAGCATTCAAGGCACTTTCACGTGCATATTTACAAGGCAAGGGTAAACTGTGTAGAAATGTGCTTACAGGTTTACACATTTTCTGTTTTTTTTCTTTTTTTTGTTGTGTTCATAATTTTACACTTTGATCACATTATTTCTTCTCCTGTTTAAAATGACCGGTATCGGTATTTCAGAACTCAAATTGATGTTCAATGAGTTGAATGCACAGTGCACAATCACTGGAGCAGTGTTTGGTGGGGTGTGTATGTGTAACAAATTAAAATTAAAAGTGATTTGCATTACATAGCTGAATTGCTTTTTTTATATTTATATAAATAAAAGTAACCAGTAACTTAATGCAGAACTTTTTTGTTGCAGTAAAACTCCTTGCGTTATCACTACCCCAAGCAGCACTGGGTGCAAGGCAAGCAGCACATATTCTGGTACGTCACTCCTTTGTAGGGATCAATTATACAGCCATGTTGGAAAAAAAAGGTGCATGTAATCTGGTAACAAAACTATATATATATATATATATATATATATATATATATATATATATATATATATATATATATATATATATATATATATATAATAAAAAAAGCATCAGTTTAGCTGTAAACCTGCCATTTGCTATAGCTTATGTTGAAACAGTGTAACCGGGTGACACAGCGGCCAGTGCTCATACTGTGATTCATTATTGGCTCGGGCCAGTTGGGAATGTAAAAAAGGGGGGAGATGCTATTTACTTCACCACCCAAGAAAAAGACATTGATAAAATGCAGGTTTTTATTCTTGTTTTCAGATTCACCAAATATGGTGATAACTCTTTTGTGCAGTTTAATGATGTGGAAACATTTGAGAAAGGGAGAACTCCAGAAATTAAACTTCTGCTTTAACCGGGTTACTTATCTTATACCGGTTTTATGTGCACATGCAAAATGCACCAACTGATGAAAATATTTAGCAGTGAAAACTTCACCCTTCAAAGAAAACTTTCCCATAGCATTCACTGCCCCTTTTGATTTATCTTGGGAACACTAAGGTCCGATTGTTTACCATGTCTTTGTGCATGCATAACTAATAATGCATGCATGTGCGGCTCCTTCCTCTGTCTGCTCCTGGGGTCTGCATTCTTGTCTTAAAGGTATTTTACAAGTTTATTTTAGTGAGGCATTAAGAGCAGATAGTATATCTTAATAAAAGCCTGTTGAAAAATTCAAATTTCCGGAAAGCAATGAATTTTATCTTCATCCAGACTGGCATGCATACTGTGCACTTTTAGCTGTAAATTACATTCTATTATTCTATAAGATTTTTGTTATAACAATATCTAATAGAAATTTTAATATGATGCAAGAGTCAGTAAACAATGACCAGAATTTGTTTGGCACCCAAGAACTCTGTCCAAAGATAATATAATTCATTAAAAGAAATTTACGGCACAAGAGGAATACCTAAAGAACTATGGTTTTCTATAATGAGAAAATGTAAAAACTACTGTTAATGTTTACTGAAGACTGCGCTGCTGGATGTTGGCATTTTATCAATTATTGAATGTGCATTAATTTCAGTAGCTTTTGAACAAGTGCACGTCTTCATGAGGAATGGTGTTTTTTTCCCCCCTTTCATAAAGCAAAATGGACATTTTTAATTTTGGGGGCCTTCAATTCGCTCTCCCCACCTGTGGTACTAAAAATATTACATAAAATCAATAGTTTTCTTTCTAATTACTATATTAAAGTTGGCAATTTCAATATTGTGAGCCAAGGCAAATGACAATACTGGGTAAAACTGGGTAAAGTTGCAGAACTTAAAATTTGATGTTTATTTAAAACGTGCTTGGGAAGCCCACTGTAGAGTGTACTACTGTAGTCTAATATGGGGGGAGCATCATTAAGAATTTCAGCAGATTATAATGTGAATAGGGTCAGTTGCAAGAGATGTTTCAAAAAAAAAAATATTAAGATTTGCAGACAGCTTTCATAGGAGCTAGAAGATAATTCATCAGGATAAAACTCAATACTTCGTTGGTTTTACCCACATGATTTACCTTATTAGTACATCTGAATTTCATCACATATCTAGCTGTTAGAATACCTGGACTTCAATAGTAGCAAATTTTTACTTTTATAAATAATGAACCTTATTAAAAAACCTACAGGGTAACGTGTACCACTAACATGCAAAATTAAAATTATTATTCTACTGCATAAACTTTAGATTAGATTGCACAGCACTATGACTGGCTACAGAGACATAGGGCTACAATCACCATACATACATATATATTACATATATATTACAATACATATATATAAATAACATATCTCTCTCTCGATATATATCTATCTATCTATCTATATCTATACACACAACATATACATACATACATACATACATACATACATACATACACACACACGCACAGCAAAGCTTGCCAACCTCCCCTAACAGTACCAGTCTTGAGGGAGATTTCCTGAAGGACTACTTAAAAACTAACTTTATAGCTGCACTGGGCCATACGTTTTGGGCATGCACCAAATTAACACAATATTTGGTCAAAAATCTTTGAATGTCTATCAAACAGCCTTGGTGTCTCTATCACTACTAACCCATTAACAGCTGTGCTTGGTGTACAAACAAATTGATTGCAAATGTCATGCATTGGGTAATCCCTTCTTTGCTTTTTTTTTTTTAATATAAAACAAATTGCTTGTTGTTGGCTCTACTCTATTTCACTCAGGTGGGGGTTATTTAAGTGTGACTTATTTGTATGCAATGTTAAACTTTTTGTTGTTAGTATGTTGTGATTGTATGGAATGTTAATTTCATTAAATATCCACACAAAAAAAAAAAAAAAAAAAGAGAAACATAATACCAACAGAAAATGCATCACATGGATTAACGCTGTTGATGATCACTTATGAAATGATGATTAGCTACCTAACAGACTGGCTAATGTTAGCAAAACTGTTATATTAGCATGACTGACAATCACAAAGGTGAACTTGTCTTTATGAACTGCAATTATATGGCACTGTGATGCAGATGGATCTAAGCTGAAGCCATTTTCCTTATTCCTATATAGTTTATACCAAACATTCCAATACTGAAGTATGAATTGACTTTAAACTGGTTTTCTTTGCGTGTTCAGTGTCTACAACAATCTGGGTAAATATAGGAAGACAGGAAACATGAGGCAAGAAATGTTGAACACTAAACGAATTTTTTCCACATTATAGTAGTAACTAGCAAAATACCCGCGCTTCGCGGTGGAGAAGTAGTGTGATAAAGAAGTTATGAAAAAAGAAAACATTTTAAAAATGACGTAACATTTGCATATGCATTGTTGTTTGCATAAGCACAGTCCTTCACCAGCAATTTTAACTCCGTTGCAAAGTGATCCAAAGTCTCGTTTATACCTCGTGTTTTCTCATTAAACTTGTATCTCACGAATATCGTATTCGTCGTAGGCATGACAAACACCAGCATGTCTATAAACTTCATTTAAACTTATGGTTTACACCGTGCTTTGTTTCCGCAGTAGCTGCGCTTATGAATATGCTTGTATGCGTCACTCGCTTCATATTCTTTTGCTGCCTTCTCAATTGTGTAATGCGTTTTTTGTTCAGCGCTCTTTGGAGTTCTTCCTTGTTCTCTACGTACTGCGTTCAGAACCAGTTCACGTGAGCTGCTCTCTTGTGTGATCTTGCAATGTCCACGGCTTTATTTAATGTTAGCTAAGACCCGGCACTTAAGTTTCTCTCACACGTTCACCGAGTTTGTACTAAACACTAGACCATCTCATCTGTTTGCATAAGCACAGTCCATCACCCGCAAATATTTACCTTATACGGGCAGGCACTCAATTACATGGGAGGCGTGATGATGCAGGATGCAACTCCGCCTCACATGGCAACAGAGCTGCAGGTTATGGCTATATATATGGTCGAAATTAGTTTCCAGCTATGACCTTTACACGTAGAATTTCGAAATGAAACCTGCCTAACTTTTGTAAGTAAGCTGTAAGGAATGAGCCTGCCAAATTTCAGCCTTCCACCTACACGGGAAGTTGGAGAATTAGTGATGAGTGAGTCAGTGAGGGCTTTGCCTTTTACTAGTATAGATGACAATATTTTGACATGAACTGTCAAATGTATGATGACTGTTTTATTCTCTCAGTCACATTCACACTCCCCCTGATCTGACACAGTTAGTTTGCAAATAAAGACATGGTATAACAAGAGGTGAACTCGGATGAGGGTTCTACATTAAAGAAAGAGAACAAAAGCTCTCTCTGCAAAAAACGCTCAGTCACACATAATGCAGCTGCACCAGACAAAGGCGAAAGATGGCACCGTTTGGATGTTGCAAGAGCTTGGGTGCCATCCTGCCAGTGAATCTGCCACACACTTCCTTCAACAAAAGGAATTTGGTATTGTGCAAAGCTCCATTTGCGATTGTTTTTGATGGTCTTTATACCAAAAAGAGTATGTTACTTACATAAAAGCCACATCGAATGTTGTTTACCTATATTTACTTATGCACATGTACTTTGTCAGCATGCCTATATCAAATCAAACACAGGAAGCTCTGAAGTTTACTTGTGACTTTACACTTCTGGCAGATAAGTAAATAAATATGTGAAATTTGGTAAATGCAGGAAGGACCTGGAGTCGAACCTGCAATCTCTTGATTATGAGACAGCAGTTCTTACCTCCGCACCAGCCAAGTGGTCATGTCAGCACCATACCCTAAACCGATTTCTTTTTCTTCAGTTATTTTCTTCAATAAAAGCGCACCTGATCTGTTATGCTTGTACCTTTTGTTAAAGTGTTTATTTGATATTTGGACTTCAGTCTTCACACATTATAGACCATGTATACATTTCCTGTCGTACTACATTTACCCAGATCGTTGTAGACACGGAACACACATGAAATGCATGTGTTCCAAAAAATAGATTTACCCTATACAATTGCAGATCTACCTCACACCTAGATAGACTTGAGATGGGGGAACTTCGTGTCTTGCTCATAAAAATTGCTTACACCTACAGTATTTCCTTTCTTTTCATAGTATTCAAATGTAGCTGGTTCTGGAATTCCCAGTTGTTCACCAATGTTTCTGATCAGTATTTACTTTAATCCAGTTTTCAAAATTAACTGCAATTCGCTCATTTTCATTGTTTTGTATCTTTGAGGTTAACCCTAAACAACAAATGCAAACTCCAAAGACTACAACCGACCCTGAACACTCAGGAGGTCTTTAATGTAATGGTAATTAATGGAAAATGTAACATCTAAGCAATTAGAATCACTAGACATTTATTTATCCCAATACTTCTGCTCAACTGGAATGGGGGAATCTAAACACAATTTTATTTTTTCCCCATTACTAATTATAACGCTGCCCAAAAATAAAAGCAGACATTCAGTACTTTAATCTTAATTTTTTCCCACATAGAATACATGTTTTATGAATATAACAAAAACCCCCCTAATTATCTCATTGTCCAAGCATTTTTGCTTCTCAATGTAAATAAGCAGGACATGATTGTTTCAACTAATGGAAGTAATGATACTGAATATTAAATTTCTTCAAACGGAAAACTACTTTTATTTCCTGAACTCACATTTTTCAAGGAGTATTCCATCCAAACTTGCTAACTTATTAATCTATTTGTAGCAATGGCAGAGAGAAAAATGTAATCATATTTTATAAGGAGAACAGAAATAAAAAGGTCCTTGTACAATAATCTTACATGGGAAGCAAACACTGGAGAAAAAAAAAAAAATAATAATAAATAAATAAAATAAAAGTCCATGGGAGTCGGGAAACAACCTTCTTTGTAGTGCATAACACAGTAAGATATCCAGTCATATGCTCACATCATTTCAAAACACATGTATTTGGGTTAAAATATTGTTCAATAAACCACTTCCTGAAAATCCTCAACAGCTAGTGAGTGCATTCAAATAAGAACAACTTTTCAAATTGAATATCCACTTCAACCTTGTGTTTATATCAGGGGTAATAGCTCATCACTGGCTACAATGGCACTTCACGCCATATCAGCATTACAGAACATGGTCAGAGTTGAACAATTAGGAATGAAAAGCAGTTTAAAAGTGAAAATATCAGGTATAAAATGTCTTGTATCTGTACATCATTAAACAGAAGTTAAATTCAACAACGAATGTTCCATGTTGCTACTAAGGTATCTTATCAATTTGCATTTTCCACTGACTGCATGTTGTAGCATTAAAAATAGGTGCTCCAACAAAAACCATTTAAATGGTAACTTAAATTCCAACAAAAAATATAAGGGCTTATGTCACAAGTACTCATCCTTCATAATGGTCAGACTATATAACACAGCACTACGTTAGGCACGACACAGCAACCAAGGCCACGATGGTTACCTGAAGAAAATGTAATTAATGCTTGAATTATAGGGCTTGTGTAGGACTGCATACATTTAGAAATTGTGAGTCAAGACCTGGGAATAATAAAGTGAAAACGTTTTCAGGAAGGTTTGCCAGTTTATTAATAGCTATTCAGACTCTTAGCTGTGGCACTGCAAACTGTGCTGAGGTGCATCCAGTTTGCTTAAATCATCATTTACAGGTGACTGGAATTAACCTGTGGCCAAGTGAATTGATTGGACATAGTTCAGAAAGACACACACCTTTGTACTGTAGATCAGGTCTGACAATATACACTGCATTTCAGGAGGAAAAAAAAGCCATGAAACTCAAGGAACTATGATAAAACTGGTAAGGCACAGATCAGGACGGGATATGAAACCATTTCTAAAGTTTTGAGTGTTCCCAGGAATACAGTTGCTTTAATTGTGAAACAGAACAAGTTTGGAACTGCCAGAACTCTGTGAGTTCGTTGAATAGGGTAAACTGGCAAGAAGGGCCTTGATCATGTGGGTGAACAAGAACCCTTTGGTCACACTAACAGAGCTTCAGAAAAGTCCACTGCTGAGAGGGGAGAAATGGTCAGAATGACTACCATTTCAGCAGCACTCCAATCAGACATTTAAGGCAGAGTGGCTAACTCTCACTTGGTGTTTACCAAATGGTATTCAAAGGACTCAGAACAAGAGGAAAAAGATTTTCAGGTCTAACGAAACAAAGCTGCACTCTTTGGGGAGAACTCCAAGCACTATGTCTGACAAAGATGAGACACTGATCATAACTTGTCTAATATGCCTACAGTGATTCTCAGTGGCAGGGAGACTGGTAAGAATTGAGGGAAGAATGAATGCAGTCAAAATACAGAGATGCCCTTGAAGAGAACCAGCTTCACAGGGCATATCTTGGACTTGGTGGACTGTCCAGCTTTCAGAGGGCCAATGGACCTGAAAAACACAGCCAAGACAACGCTGGAGTGGATTCTTAGCAAGTCTCCAAATGTCTTTATGGGACTTTGACAACACCCAGACTTAAATTCAATAGAACACGTGGAGAGACCTGAAAATGGAGTTTATAGACTCAAAGTATTATAAAGGAGTTTGAGTACCTGTTAGAAATAATGGTATTAACTGTACATATCAAAGTGTGCAAAGCTTTTAGACACTTATCCATGAGGACTTGAAGCTGTAATTGCTACCAAAGACACTTCTAAAAAGTACTAAATTAAGGGTTTGAATACCCATATGAATGAGATTTCAGTTTTTGATTTTTAATTAACTTGTAAACCATTCTGAAAATACTGGACATTGGAGAAACCACATCAAGTGTGTTAACTGGTGAAAATAAAGTATGTCTTTATTAGCTCCATTCTGTCAAGGATACACTGTACAGCAAGATGCACGATAACTGACCAAATTGGATGGTGCAGTATATTACACAACAGATAAACCAGAAGTGGTTCTGGCAGCGAGAAAGTAACATTTAACATCTGAAGCAGCAATGAGCACAATTGCAGAATGTACTATCCATGCCATCTATACTTCCTGTGCAATACTCTAGGGGGAAAAAACAGCTGTGGAGGATTTATTTTGGTAAATAATAAATTTAGGCTTGCCTGTGGGAAAAGTCAATTGAATCTTACTTCAAATAAAGAAATCCACAAAACTATCTGCAAACACTGAATGTGTCTGGAAAAAATGAGGTGGAATTCTCTTCACATAAAACTCAAACCATTAAGATGTTAACATTAAAGAAAAAAACCCAATATGCTCAATTCAAAATAACACTTTAAAAATCGAAAGAGAAAATACAGGCACTTGAGGTTTTTGAAACAATTATTTTTAACTGGTTCAAATGACACTTAACTGCATGAGTAGGATAGGAGAAAATAATGAATGGACACTTCCTGTTAGATTTAATAAGCACTTACAAAAGCTTGAGAGTTTATTGTTGATTAAATGGGGAGGTAGGGTGGGGCAAGACAAATCACTCCCAACTCCTTTAAGCAAGTTGCTAACAAGTTCTAAAGATTTCAATATATAACAACAGGCACCAAGTCATAAGTTCTAGAGAAGCAGAAGTGTCACACAATGTTTGTTTAACAATAAGCAAAAGTGGTTAAGTACCAAAGCAACAGCTGTGGTAAACTTTACATATTATGCTCATATGATTAATTAAATCATAATACAAAGCCAATGTACTTTTAACCACCACTATCGTACTATATATGTTTACAGTCTGCTACCACGCAGCCAGTTTTATAAAGGTCTATTCTGAAACTTAGAGTCATTCTTAACACACAGGTGTAGGTGTACAGTCATGCCATGGAAGTAACATGCTGTTATGGATAGAGTTAAGGATTTCTATGATAAGGCGAAACACATCGACATTATACTGACTGGACTATAAACTATCGGGTGGGAGGGCTTGGAATTGTGACCCAAGTATCAGACTACTGATAATTCCTATTTTTCCAACTGAGCCAATGAAGGCAAACTTAATACGGTAAAAGTGTTAATCTTCACTATAACGTTCTGAAACATGGATTATTAAAAAAAAAAAAAAGTGCCAAGTGTGTTTTTAGGGAAGCAAGAACAGAAGACAGACCCCAGATTAAAAACAAATCATTGTAAAAACTTATTAATTGCATCTTAAATAAAACCTATCTTGAGCCTAAGCACAATCACTATTAAAAGCCAGAAACTTTAAAGGGCACAGAACACTCTCTCCTGCTAAATCCAGGGGTGTAATGGAGTGAGAAATTACCAGTGCAACCCCTTACAAAAGCATTTTCTTTATATTTATACAAGAAAGTTTCAGTAATCCTTGGGTATTTGCTAACAGACATACTTAGAGCATGTTTTCTGTGCTATGATTAACAAGTGTAAATACTTATTTCTTTGCTTCAGCATCATTGTTGAAATGCTTTTATTCCAGCTGAAATCTTGCATCAATTGTTCAAAATTTGATCAATTGGTAACCCACCTTATTCTATTGTACATAAAGGTAAAGTGGCTATACAGAAATTGAAAAAAAGTATCTTCTGAAATAGATATTTTTACAGCTGGAGTAAAAACCTGCTAAAGCCAAAAACAATCATGAAAATCAAATTCACAACTAAAAACCAAAACATCCACATAATATTATTAAAACATTAAAAAAAAAAAGTGTTCAAGATGCACTCATAATGATATGGTACAAACATGCATGCAAATTTCAGTTAAGAGAATGTTGAGTTCTATAAAATGAGGCATTATGCATTTTTGCCAATATTTCCATTAGTGGGGTCTTTCAGTGCAAGTTCAAACTTGCATACAAAATTTCTAAATGAGCCCTGTTCTAGAGGACATTCAAATCTAGGATCCATAAACAATGTTTTACAGAGATGGGGAAGAACCCAACCCCCCATAATACGAAAAAGCAAGTGACTGTTTTTACCAAAGCCTTTTTCAATGAAGTAACACCTTTTGAACAATAGAATAGTTCTTAAAGGAATTTTCTACCCAAAAATATATATTTGTTACTTACCCCACATACTTTGTAGTGGACACAGAGAAAAATAAATTGATCTCATGTTTTGATACAGAACAGAGACAAAAATCTATAATAAAATGCAAGTCAATAGTGACCACTGCTGTACAACGGCAAAGTGAGATGTCCCTCTCCCAATTATGGACAATTTTTTACATTACTCATGTTGCATGACCGACATCCATTATCCAGTCACTTGCTCGAAATCTACAAAAATGAATGTTTTTTGCTAAAATGCTGCAAGTTACTTATGAAATTATCAGGGTGGAGATAAACGGGAAACCTAAAGACAGGAGGGATTACCTTATTTGACTTAAAGACCCACTAATCCTAGTCATTCGATGGTCAAGAGATCAGTCTTCAAATCAAACAGTCACTCCTGAGTCTTTAAAATTTCCCATTGGCCAAGGGACATTAATTTGGCAAATTTTGAGCTAGCAAAAGGATCACACACACGTAGATTATGCAACACCAGTAACATTGGGATTCCTCAACAAAACACCCCGACCCTTTTTCCACAGTGGACATGTTTCACATCATTTACAGTTGTACAGCACTGGTCACTATTGAATTATTTTTTGTTTAAACGTTACTCTGCAGGAGAACAAGAGATAAAAACCACTACAGAGTACATGGGTTAAGCAACGAAAAATATTTTGGGTATTCTTTTAAGGCTTATCTACTTCCTTATAAAGCATTTAAGGCTTTGTTTACATCTTTTACAATGTGGTTTGGAGGCGTTGATGTAGCAAGGTTAGTTTGCTACTGTTTAGTTAAGTAAATGCAGAATTCTACTGGTAAAGAGTAGATAGGAGTTTGTAAAGCATGCACTCTCATGTCCATGATTAAAATGAATGCATCTTAATTTTCTTCTTAAAAAGCCTGAAAGTAACACGGAGTAAAACTTTAAAGTCTAAACAGTTAAAAACATGTGCACAAAGCTAAGAGGAAAACCACCACTCACACACAATTTAGGATTCCTACTATGACAGACAACCAAAAAAAAAAAAAACCCATGAAAAGGAGCACCGTTTACATACAATCTATTAAACCCACTTGATGTGGAGATTAACTGCTATACTTCTGACACTGATTAGAAAAGCTTTCAGTATTGCCCCATGCTTAGGTTTTAGATATACCAAGGGTACTGGTTTCCAATCTAACCTCTTAACAAGATTGGTCTTGGGTCTTTTTTCAAGTATGACTCCAACTACACCATTAAAAAAAATGAACTACAAGAAACCATGGCCCTGGGTGACAACAGCTGCCACATATTAGGAAATCAAGTGAAAAGAACATCCAGACTTCTTTGAAAATGCTGAAGTCTTTGTGACAGCAGTATGGGTATACAATATTCCAATGGATATTCAGTCTTCAATATATGAACCAAAACACTGGTTACATTCTCAGTTTAAAACTAGATGCATTTTGGCAAATTTTAAGGCCTTCGTTTCCTATTTTCTATGTTGCCTCATATTCTGAATTGTTGAAGAGCTAGGATAATTTTTTTTATAATTTAAAAATGCATGCCAGACTGATAGAAAAAAAAAAACTCAACTTAATATAAACTTGCTTTACTGAACCTTATACACAAGTTAACATTACAGTATACCTATGTACGTATTTTCTATGGTCTACACAATATTTAACACTAACACTTCATGTATGATCTTCTACTACATACCTTTTAAAAACTTTCTTGTAAGATTAGAGATGTAATAGGTTTTTTGTTCTTATGAAGGCAAACAGTTCCCCAAATAAAGCCAGATAGCACATCACCCCACTAGCACCAGACATTGAAGTTTGGGACTTATTGAAAGCAATTAATACAGCAGTTGTCAACAGCTAAGCCGCATATGAAATTTAGTCAGAAAATGACAATAGTGTGAAAGTGGAAAAGGAAAAAAAGTGCTCCTTTTCTGGTTTTCTTTTACTTCAATGATACAACTCAACAATTCACATAGTATATACAAATTCCAATATTAAATTTTGAGGTGTAAACTTACCTGACTGAATGTTGGTTTATTATGCAATCTGGAACATCTATCTCCATGGCGGCAAGCTCCAATTTTGAAGTAGAATGAACAGTTGACCCTGTCAAGAGGTGAAAAATTTAGAACTGCACTAAAAATTATAGAGTTAACATAATATATTGACTCGCTCACAATCATGACATATTCAGGCAGAAGTCAAACAGGAACCAATCCATACATAAAACAAAAGCTAATAACTACAAATTAGACTTTTGTAATTAAGGACTGTTTAACATCAATACTGCAAATTTAAAATAAATTCAAATTGAAAGGAACCATCAATACTGAAAATAGTTCGAGCTCTAAAAATCAATGATTTTACAGTAACACTCAATTTGAAATACTAACTACATAGTGTCTACAGCAGCTCCTCAACATATGCAGGTTCAACTATTTGTGAGGTGTCCATCAACAATTAAGTGGAAACACTTTTACAGCTTGATGAAAGGTCGGAGAAAGTGAGACATGTAATCCCAAAAAAAAAAAAAAAAAAGATTTGTACCAAATCATAATACAGTAATCTCTCACTATATCGCACTTCGACTTTCGCGGCTTCACTCCATCACGGATTTTAAATGTAAGCATATCTAAATGTACATTATGGATTTTGCGCTGGTCTGCAGATTTCTGCAGACAATGGGTCTTTTAATTTATGGTACATGCTTCCTCAGTTTGTTTGCCCAGTTGATTTCATACAAGGGACGCTATTGGCAGATGGCTGAGAAGCTACCCAATCGGAGCACGTATTATTAAATAAACTCCTCAATGGATATATATGCTTCCCGCGCGTTGGTTCACACACTTCAAAGCTCTAACAGCCCGCATTGATTTTTGGTTGTTTGCTTTTCCTGTCTCTCTCTCTCTCACTCTCTGACATTCTCTGCTACTGACAGAGGGGGTGTGAGCAGAGGGGCCGTTTGCTTAGAAGATACGGACGCTCCTCTAAAAAAAAAATGCTGAAAGATTACCTTCACATTGATCTCTTCATTGCGACCGCTTTATCCCGGTGCTTCGCATTCTTAAAACCCCAACAGCCCTATTGATTTTTGATTGTTTTCCTCGCTGTCTCTCTCTGACATTCTCTGCCCCCGACCCACACTCTTTTGAAGAGGAAGATATGTTTGCATTCTGTTAATTATGAGAAAGAACGGTCATCTCTGTCTTGTCATTGAGCACAGTTTAAACTTTTGACTAAAGGGTGTTATTTCATGTCTACAGGGCTCCAATGTTAAAAAAAAACCATTTAGGAGGTCGTAAACAGGTTTTCTATGTGCTAACTGCGAAAATATTAGATTTATAAATAAAGAATCCTACTTCGTGGAAATTCATTTGTCTGGAGTGGATTAACAACGATAAACGTGGGTTTACTGTGCAGAGAATATTTATGAACAGTGTGGGAGAGCTTTTAAGGGCTTAAAATATATAAAAATAACCACACAAACATATGGTTTCTACTTCGCGGATTTTCACCTATCGCGGGGGGTTCTGGAACACAACCTCTGCGACCGAGGAGGGATTACTGTATTAGTGACTAGCAAAATACCCGCGCTTCGCACCGGAGAAGTAGTGTGTTAAAAGTTATGAAAAAGAAAAGGAAACATTTTAAAAATAACGTAACATGATTGTCAATGTAATTGTTTTGTGACTGTTATGAGTGTTGCGGTCATTAAAGGATTCGATTATCATTATTTCATACAATCAGGTTCGTATTTGGAGGATGTGTTGTGTTCAAGTTACATTCCGTGTATGTCTAGTCTATCCCTGACCATTTCATCTTCGTTGACAAACGTTGTAAAGATAACAGATTCACGAGTACCGATTTGGGTAGTGAACACTTCTATGAATGAAACCTAAGATGTTTAACAGGCATTCCTGGTATTAAGTTGTGGATTTGCCTGCGAATATTTAGCGGCAGCGTGTCTATGAACGTAATTTAAACTTAAGCTTTACACCTCTTCCTTATCGATATGTCTACAAAAGCTTATTCAGCTTCAGAGGGATGCTCCTTTCTTACTGCATCAATAAACAGCTCATCTTCCTCTTTATCTGAGACATCACACACTGCATGCACGGGTTTACCTTTCCCAGTCCTGCAAACTTTAGCAAAGTGGTTCAATTTACCACATTTTTACCCTGTCTTCCTTTAGCTGGACATTGACTTTTTCTATCGTGTGCTTTGTTTCCGCAGTAGCTGCACTTATGAATATGCTTGTATGCGTCACTCACTTCATATTCTTTTGCTGCCTTCTCAATTGTGTAATGCTTTTTTTGTTCAGCGCTCTTTGGAGCTCTTGCTTGTTGTCTGCGTACTGCGTTCACAGTCAGTTCATGTGAGCCACTAGGAGTACAGGCATCGAAGATTCGCAGCTGTGCTTGTGCTATCTTGTGCGATCTTGCGAAGTCCACAGCTTTAATGTTAGCTAAGACCCGGCACCTAAAAGTTTCTCTCGCACTTTCGCAGAGTTTGTGCCAAACACTGGTCTGTCCCTGACAATCTCATCTTCGTTTGCATAAGCACAGTCCTTCACCAGCGAATATTTAGAGGCAGCGTGTCTATTGGATTGCTGCTGACGGACGGCACTCAATTATGTGGGAGGCGAGGTGATGGGGGACAACTCCGCCTCACACGGCAACCGAGCTGCAGGCTATGGCTGTATATATGTACGCAAGTAGGATTCAGTTACGACCGCAGAATTTCAAAATGAAACCTGCCTAACTTTTGTAAGTAAGCTATAAGGAATGAGCCTGCCAAATTTCAGCCTTCTACCTACACGGGAAGGTTGAAAATTAGTGATGAGTGAGGGCTTTGCCTTTAATTAGCATAGATAGATATTTTAGTGTTAAGTGCATGTTACGGCTAAAATAAAATTAATTTGTCTATAAATAAAATTTGTCCAGTGAGCTGTTGATTGTATGTAGTAAGGAACTGAACCTGCTTGAGCAGAGCTGCAGATGTACTGGCCTCTCATTCGTTTCCCTGCACAGAATTGACATTGTAAACACTGCTTCAAGGGTTTAATTTAGAGTTTTTGCATGGATTCAATTGTGAAAATATGCACATGGACCAAAAAAAAAAAAAAAAAAAAGATTTGTAAAACCTGGGGTACGCATTTTTCTATACAATTTATCTTGCAAGTATGTGAATGATTTTTGTCCAAAATGCTATTAAATTTGTGCATGCCCAGAACATGTGGCCCAGTAAGGCTGAAGATAGATTGCAATGTTCATAGGTTGAATCTTACCCTGGAAACATCTGACAGTTTTAAAAGAAACAAAAGCGCTTGACTTTAAGTTGAATGCTTGCACATATGGAGCCAAAGTGTATTCTGTGCATGGCTGCCTTCCTATCCTTATCTGAAATATTCAGAAGAGAGATTGGTTTGTGTAATGCACCTTGTATCAAGTCCTTATTTTTGTTAGGAAAGATGGTATTTAATACTTGGTAAAAAGGTTGAGGTAGAACCCTTATTTGTTTTTATCAGATTGTTAACTGATTGTTATCTGTGTTTTTAACTGATGTTGAGGTATTATGGACTTCCTGCTTGAGGATTTGCTGGGATAATATCCTATTTGCCTTCTCCCAGTGTTCATAGTAAATTCCAAGATAGTATTTTTATAGGAGACTCGCTTATTAAGCAAGAACCAATTTCTGTTGCAAAGAGTGGTCTGACCAAATTTTTCACTCCAGCTATACAAAGAAAACCAGGGGTGTGGGAATCTTAATACAGAGAACTGTTCCATTTGTAGTGTCCAATGCAATATCTGATTCTAAAAGGGTAATTTATCCAATACTAAAATGATGTTGATTAATATCTATTCACCTAAATTGGAAGAAAGCTCTATAATCCACAATGTATTTGAATATATCCTTAATGTGAAAACTCACAAAATAATGGCTGGAGACTGCATGTTTTTAATGTAGACCTGGAAAGATTCCAAGCATTGTTACTCAAAAATTGATTATTTCCTCATACTATTTTTTGCCCACCATCAAATTTTGTAAATACAACACTACTTTTTATTTCTAAATGTATGCCCCTCTGATCATGGAAATTAGATTACTGCATCCTACACTCATCTTGTAGCCGGCGTCTTAACCCCCTTGTCACGAGATCTGAACAGAATTTATATTCAAGCAAATTAGTTATTTTCTTGAGATAAATGCATCCTCAGGAGGTATCAGGTATACTCTGAAGTAATTTTTAAGAAGGCAGACTTCACATCTTTCTCATAAAAATAAACTGGAAACCAAGGTGGCATCCAAGTTAATTAGCATAATTAACAGAATAGATCTAGAATACACAAGGTCTCCAAAATGAGGCAATTTATTGGAAAGGACAGGTTTTTGCAATCAAAATTTGACCTCTTGACTACTGAGGAAACAGAACAGCTTAATTTTAAATTGTGACTATCAGGAACACAATAAAATCTTAAACATGATTGTTTGCACCTTTCAAGCTTGAGATACAGTGTGGACTTAAAATTAATTCAATTGGAGTTCTAGGTAAGTTGCATCAAACAAACCTTTAAAAAGAGAATTTTTTTTATTTAATTTGTGGCCAGGCGGGAACACTGATTTGGGTTTATACAGAATGATAAAGACTATCATGGACTGCCTGATTTACCTTACCATGTATACATACTACTCTTACATTTTCGATCCATTAACTGGAGGAAGAGGAGAAGAAAAAAAAAAAAAGCCATTTCAGGTCAATACTAAAATGCAACATTCAAAATTACATCATTACCACAGGAATGATTAAATATCAAGATAATTACGGATATTTTCATTTACACAGACTCCAAATCTGCTGTAATAACAGCTCCATTTTTAAATCAGGTTTGTCAGAAAATTACGGTCAGGATTGTGACATTTGCTGTTGTAAGACATCAGCATATGGAATATCCATTTTCCAGATAATAGAAAGTATACACTTACATACAAAGAGTAATTTTTAATTGAAATATGCCTGATGTGTGTATTATAACAAACAACTCTGACAACTCACTCATAAGCAATAATGAGATTTTTACACATCATCTTTCAAATAATTTATAAGTTTCCATGTTGTCTGCTCTTTTCCAGTACGAAAATATGTAATTTTGTAACACATATACAGAAACAAGTTTACAGCAGGGTCAGTCTGAGGACCTCACTAAACCATCCAATGGCAGTAGTGATCAGTGATGCATACAAAGCAAAAGGACTTAATCAGTGCTAGTACATTGGCTGAAGGGCCCGTTTATACTTGACAAGTCAGTATTGTTGCAAGAGTTCACTAGGGTGTGTGACAAAGTTAAATAGTCCTGGCACTCGGACTTTCACTTCCATAACTGTGCGCCTCCAGAATTTTGTAACTGTGTGGCCCTGTTGACAACTATACATGTACTAGACAAGAAAACATGAGCTCATTCTAGCAACAGTTGTGTGAAGTGTCGCTACCTGCATCTACACAACCCAACATTAAAAGCACACAATGATAGACAAAATGTGCAAAGATTCATGGTGATAAATTGCAAAGACCCTGAGCAGCGATCAATTAGTAAAGGCAAAAACCTTTTGAGAAAAACCTAGGGGATCCTGCCAACTACATAGAGTCACACAGTGCCACGCACCGAATGCCTGAACTATAAATAGACCATGTCGCATAATGTGCTCTCTCTCTCTTTCAACTAAAGAAAATAAAAAAATCTTGGATCTTTTGAAAAAAGCTACACAAGAACCAGTTGAACATCAGCACAATAATGCTAAATGAAGCTGAAATTTGAGGAACTGTTAGTGCTACATGGAGATACACTAGAAAGAGGCCCGGAATATTCTGTAATAACTCTCGCTGGGATGAAGCAATCTGAACGAAAGAAAGGGCTCCTCAGTCAAGCTGGGATGCCCGTGTCAGAGCGATGAGGTAGGCGCTGGACAGCAGCTGCAACATTTAACCTCCATTTGCAACGTCTAGGTGCATACCGCCCATATCCATTCACTAAATCACTCGTCTTCTCATCAGGATGGTGGTGTACAGTATTAAGCAGAGTGTCTTCATGGAGCGAACCTACTGGGTCACCAATTCGTTTAAGCAATGTCAGAATCAACTGGATGACCGTGAGTTAACAGAAAGTTACTTCCAACAAGATGGAACAGCGTGTCACACAATGGCAAGAAGCACAGCAGAAACTGAGTCCTCCTGCAACAGGGTAACTTCAAAGAGGCTTTGGCAACCAAGGTTGCCAGATCCGACACGACCAGAATTCTTCCTTTGGGTTATGCTCAAAGGAAAAATCTATCGGAACAAGCCTCACGCTGTGGAAGATTTGAAGTAAAACATCCAATGTGAAATTGCTGCATAAAACTTGGTGAGAACAATTAGATAGCTCAATGATTTTCACATTTCTAAATCAATCCAAAGCTCCATAAAGATGGCAGTCAAAATAGAGGCAGTGATTCTGAACAGCAAAGAGCAGTGGTACTCTCACGAACTTGATCTGACACAGAGCAAGGCTCTGAATACAAAAAACATCTAGAGAATAAAGCTCTCATAAAACACCCCTCATAAGCATGTGTGTTGCGTGTGCAAAATAACCCATTGCCAAGGGAAAAACCTTTCCCTACACTTAGATTATACATTGGCATCAATGGATTAGGAGTAAAAGCGAATGAGGCATTGTCACAGGCACCGACTATGCTCTGTTGTTCAGTTACAATTACAGCAACAGAGATAACATAATGGTTGAGAGAACTGGCAGTTATGTTAGTAAAAATATGAATTTCGAAATATGCACTTAATGTACATGATGCATCACACCCCCATCAAACAGAGATGAAAAGGACTGCTGTTAAGAAAGCCAACAATGAAGAGCCACAGTAGAAGTAGATTTCAATACTCAACAGACCAGAATCAAAAAATCTGCCTAACACCACAACAGGTGAACAATGATGAGGTTACAGGGTTTCCATAAACTAGTGTGTGTGTATATATATATATATATATATATATATATACACACACACACACACACACACATATTTTATAGTCAAAAACGACAAAATACAATAATAATAGCAGACAGAAGCACTTCTCAAACACAGAGCCAAGTACCTGTCTCTTCCGTCTCAGTTGCCTTGTGTATCTAAGCTCATAAATTGTTAACAGCAATTTCAGCGTTAAGTTTTTTTAATTCAGTCTCATTTGCTCTCTCCCTGCCTCAGCGGTTTTATGTGCACAGACTGGAGAAATTGCTATTCACCAAAACATTTGCTCACCCTAGTGGGTGTAGACTTTGCTCAACCCAGTTCACTACAAACTTTTGAACGAGTTTTCCCCAGACATCTGTCCAGTTTGAGAATCATGTCTGGCGCCCATGAGATTAACAACTTGGAAACAAAAATGTGCACTGGTGCAGCAGGTAACACTCTTCAATGGAGAGGACTTACTTCCTTTGAGAAAATTACCCAAAATAGATACTTTATTAATCCCAAGGGGAAATTCACAATATTCAGCAGCTTGTTGATCACATGTAAAGGCTTGAATGTTTCAACAATGCTCCTGTCACAGATTTTCAATGTTTCAGACATAAGAGCTAGACATTAACCTTTCGTAATTAGAGGGGGCATACTCCTTTACAAAGTCACACAGGAAGGACAGGTGAGGAATAATGTAATAAATAAAATAACTACCATCTCTCTAGAATAATGGAATTACTATTAGCCCGAACACTGCAGAATGTGAATATGCTTTTACTGGCCTGGATTACATCTCCAAGCATGAGAAAGTTCAATGCAGCTACGTCCAACTAAAAGTGTACGACAACATAAGATATAGTGCACAAAGGAATAACATTGAAGGTCAAAGGGATAAGGTTTTTCACAGAGAAATTTGTGGTCTAAATTATACCTGAAAGAAACAGAATATTAATGCAATATTGCAGTTATTTTTGATTATGTGTACATAGGAAAAAACACGACAATCCTTTTAAAATCATGTATTATTCTGTAAAATATTTTGTTCCAAGATGCCAATTATGGTTATAATATGGTTGAAGAGTGCTATGCAATCAAGTACAACAAAACTTTACAACAAAAAAAAAAAAAATATTGCTGTAAAAATTTGCAGGTAACTCACCACCAGAAAGGTGGGCTACCAGAAAGTGCACCTGGACAGCCAGGTTTGCAAAGATTATACATTTACAACTTGTCCACCCAGATATTGCATGTACAATATAACCTAGTAATATTTACTTATTTAACAGATTTCTCTTTTAGATGCAACTGGTTACATTTCTTTTGTTTTTCTAATAGGAGTACATGCACATGAAGTGACCTGCACATGGTCACACAGAGTCAGTAGCAGGATTTGAATCCACAGGCTAAGGGTTTGAAGTCCTAGGCCCAGAGAATTAAGCACTACTTTGCAACTGCTGTGCTCAGAAAAGTACTTAAATTCCACAGTTCATTTGATACACCCAGATAACCAACAGCATTATAAATGGTGGCACATGGTCCCTTTTTTTATTGAACAATCACAATTACTGATGCCCAATCATCAATTACATTGGGTCAATACAGTGGGAATCAAAGCAGATGATTAAACAGTCTTAACAAAAAGTCCACATTATTAATGCAGAGGAGGAATAACTTCAGTACAGCAAGTAATTTCTCTAAAACTTTACTACTATCAGACATTTTGTAAGCAAAAACAATTTTGTAAAAATAGAAAACTGCACCTTAGAAGTGTGTGGGAATAGATTACAATTTAAAACAATGGATCGCTTCTGTTCTTTAAAGCAAGGAGGGTAAAGGCCTGAAGCAAAGTTGGTAATTAATTATCTTATATGATAGCAAAAACTTGTAAGACATTTAATGGTAAAAACCATTAAAGCATTTGGTAGCTTATTTTTTTCCAAAAGAGACGGGCCCTATACGAACATAATGTGTTGTATTTCACCATTGGGTTTAAAATTTTATTTCTTGGATTTGGCAGTATCATGTCTTTTTAAGTTAAAAAGGTCACATCCACGTTGCAGAATAAAGGTGGTAAGAGAGATTTCTGGAATATACCCAATAATGACTGTAGAGCTCACACGTTGGGTCTCTTACCTTCTCTACACTTCAGATTCAAAATAACCTTTAAAAAAACTTATCCTTTGTAGATGCATGCAGTAACTGCCCTTCACTGTCCGTTACACTGTTTAACCTGAAGGGGGTTTGGGGATGCAACATGCACTGTCAAACAGGCTTGCCATAGATATATATGATAAAGGCAGAAAAAAATAAATTAAGTCAATTTTACTGCATTGCTTAACGAGTTCCTAATAGCCATTCAAACAAAATCCCTAAATGTAACTCTAGCGCCCCTCAAACCCATTTATGCAAATTAAGGACAAATTGACCAATAAGAGGAGTGATGTTAACAGATGTTTGAAATACACTGGAAAAATTACATAGGACAAACTTCTCTCAGATATACACGAGAATGACTAAAAAGAAAACACTTCTGACTTGGCAGTTACAATTATAATGAAGAATTTAGAAGGCATACAAGGAGCCTCGGCAGCGTTTTTAAACACAGTTCTGTGTAATTTGTTGGCTTAAAGTAGTGTGTTTGATAGGATGTGCGGCATTGTTCATAATGGCACTCAGTTTGGTTTTCATTCTTTCCTTTTCTCATACCTCCAGCGGATCAACAGTCCATCACATCTTGCATACATCATAAACACAAGCGTACAAAGAAATACACACACACACTCTGCGACTATGTTTACCTTGAAGAAATATGTAATACGGTATACATATATAGAATTACACTTTTAAACAGCAAAACTAATTTGCACGCCTGAAAAAAGGTATTTTTCTCAAACATTTTAATTATAATGGTACCTCGTATTAGACCGTTTTCAGAGCCGGTGTTCTGACGAAACATCCTACCCATCGAAATGATCTACTCACCAATACTACGCATGCGCAGACCAGTTTTCTGCATAGGTATTTACTGTCAGCATTTTATTAGTTGTATATTTTGCATGTGTGACTTTTAATCTTGTACAGGCCATTGTATCCATGCACGGCTGTCTCTCTTTCGGGCATTAAATGATGCATATAGAATGAACTGAGAAATGTTAGCATTTCCATAAATTTGATAGACGACTTCTAAATACAACATGTTAAATGATATGGTATAACGTTATAAGTTTAATGTTACGATTTACAATAAACGGATGGGTGTAACATATACGGTGTATATACCGTATCTGCCATTTAAATAAACTACGTTAGGATACTTCGACATAGTAGGACTAATCGTCTGAACACCGGCTCAGTTTGACTTTGTTTATACCAACGGAGCCAGGTGCCATTCAAATTAAGAGGCACACTCAAACACGCACTAACCAAGTTACAGAACTTAGACCATGGGTGTAAACTACGATAAAAAAAAAAAAGGAAAAGAAAACCACTCAACCCCTCATGCACAAACGTGTAAACTCCAGTGTGGCAGTTAACAGGCCGTGATTGGAACTGTGCGACTTTATAATGATGAACAACATTGATAAACTCGTAAATAAATTCCAACTTAAATCTTCTGCAACTGGAGGGTACATGAACGTATCCCTGTTCAGACAGCATGCATGTTTTATGCATGCGCATAGCAAAAAAACCTGCTTTAGTTTAACTATGCGCTTACGCACCGCGTGGAACAAAACGTGCCGAGAAAGCAGACAATGGCGAATGGGTTAAATGAAAACCCACGGATAAACCAGATAAATGTAATGCAAATTACATGATTCTGTTTTCCATAAAATAATTGATCAGAAAACGATTACATGCATGAATATATATTTCACCTTTACGTTTTAAATAAAAGTTTAGAGAGCACTTCTCATAATAAAACACAAATTAGGGCCTAGGTTTTCCACAATTCCATTATTAGGGATAATCGGCAAATACAATATAAAATGCACAATATTAAAAAAAACATTTTTTTTTTTTTGCATTATATAGCGATTCGAGACTTCTAGTTGCATATGAACTTCTCTAACTATTCTAATTTTTAACTTACTTGTCCTTTTCTGTCCCGAAAATGGACGCCAAATACTCCGCCATCTTCAGCCCCGGGAGCCACGCAACGAAAGGCCGCCTTCGACGTCATCAATTATACCCTTCCGTGCGAATTTGAAAGATACCGGATGTTGAATGACGTCACTGCGAAAGCCTGCGAATAGGAAGGAGCCGCAACGCATGACTTTAAATATATAAAAGTGTATTTTTCACTTTTTGCATTACACCTTACAGTAGTTGTTAATTTTACTCGACTTCGGATGCATAATTAAGTAATAGTTTAATACAATGAGTCTAATACCGTCTGGGCAAACAGGGACCGAATTACTCATTTATCTATATTTAGTTCACAGTTCAGTTCCAGTAACTGCCACTACTACGAAATTACCATCATATTTAAATATATAGAATAAAATGACTGCAGCTTTCTAGCAGTGAAAATAAGCAATTGTATAATTTATTCTTTCATACTTTTCGCATCTGACTTGCTTAGAAATTGCTCCATTTAACATAATGTTAACACACGTGCTTATAAATTTGGCTGACTAGATTGTCGTGGTTTGCAAAACGTAGCACAACTCATAAATATAGCGAGTGTGCTGGAAGCAACTAAAACTGCAGAGCCTTTTGGGGAAAGCGCAGGCGCACTACAGTGGGATTGTCACGGATCTCGTGTTCGCTCATTTTGCGCGCCGTTTCTCTTTTGAATTGACGCATGCTCCGTGCAAAATGCCGCCCTCAGTAAACCTGCTGGGGCAGCCCGCCTGTCTGCTGTTTCCACACGCACAACGATGTCATGACGTCTGCCTTCTAAGGCTGCAGGTGTATTACATGTTATTGTGGTTTTACTGGGGAGCTCTGTGATTGACGGCGGAGAGTATACTTTGTTAAAACTGTATCGAAAAATGTCACTTGTTAGTTGTATTTTCAGTCGTTTTGGCGAGCTTGTTCTCTTAACCATAAATTCTTAAACGGGAGTTCATCGACAAAGAAAAATGGAAAATAAGATTTAATACAATATCAATAATAATAATAATTAATTACTCAACACCCAGTAACAATGTACAAAGACATGTAAAAAAACAATTTGTTAAAATACATGTAATAATTCTCTTTCACACTATGAGTGATCCCATGCTCGTAAACATTTTCCACAGCAAAGGCTTTGTTGTTGAACTCAAATTACAGTTCTGCCATATGAGTGATCAAAAAAAAAAAATCCTTACCTGTCATGACCACCCCTTCACCCTTTTAAATTGGGGAGGAATTTTATTTTCGCAGTTGCTGTTATTGTCCTGTAAAACTTAGTTTTCCTGTATGTTACATGCCTTTGACATGGTCAACCACAACATCCTTCTTGCCAGCTTCTCTGATCTTAGCATCGCTGGGACTTCTCTCAGATGTTCTGATTCCTACATCTTGGGCAGATCCTACAGTGTGCCCTGGCAGGGGGAGTTGTCAAAAGCACACCAGTCATGCACTGGCCTACCCCAAGGATCGGTGCAGGGTTCTCTACTCTTTTCTCTGTACACTGCCTCACTGGGCTCAATCATCCAATTGCATGGGCTCTCTTAGCAGTGCTATGCCGATGATACACAGCTGTACCTGTCATTCCAGACAATACAGTGTTGGCAGGTGCACAAGGTCGAGAGGTTCCGGCTAGATATAGTCGGGCTCACCTCGACGCACAGCTTGGACTCTGGAACCAATCTCCTTTAGAGGGGCTGGACTCTCTACCACTCTAGAGTTGCCCCCGGTGAGAGGTGACGAGTGGGTGTGGGCATACTTATTGCCCTTCGACTTGGAGCCTGTTCATTGGGGTTTACCCCGGTGGACAAGAGGGTAGCCTCCCTCTGCCTTCGGGTAGGGGGACAGGTCCTAACTGTTGTTTGTGCGTATTCTTAGCTATTTAAGTGTAATTGTTTTATTGATTGTAAAATTATGAGTTATTATATATTTTTACTTGTGGCAATCAACTTTTGTTATCTGTCCTATTACACTTGCTGAACAAACAGGCCCTAGACTAATGTTATTTGATTGTTTACCTCTTTTGAAAGTTAAAAATAAAATGAAAGTAAATGTAAATATAAATGTAATCATGCCAGATTAGAAGCAATCGAATGTTTAAAAAAAAACTTGTAGAAAGCATTCAATGGTAATCTTTATCTGCTATGCCGCCTTGCAAAATGAACTATAAGCATATAAGGCTGTCATCTATAGCATTTTCATATCTAGTGTCCCCCTTCATCTGTTCCACCAGAGAGGACACTCATTTCCACTGCTTGGCCTTTGCTGTAGAAATGCATGCCCCATGCCTTCTACTTGCAAAATGAATACTGGAGAGCAAACATTGTTTCAAATTTATTGTAAGAGACAGTAGAAAGCCTTCTATATCAATTTCATGTTTAATGTGCCCCTCTATCCCATCCACTGGAGGGAACTCTCATTTCCATGACTGGAGCAGAGCCATAGAATTGCATGTGCTCTGACTGCTGTTTATAAAATGAACACTGAAGAGATAAAATATGCAAAGTTGATTTAAAAAGATTGTAGGCAGTCTTTTATATTATTTTCATCTCCACTACGCCACTGCATCCCATCCACTGCAGGGGCACTCATTTCCACAGCTGGAGCAAAGCCATAGAAAAGTGTGCCCGCCCGCTGACTGCTGCTTACAAAATGAACACTAGACAGCTAAAGCTGTGCCCATTCTATTGAAACTAAATGAAGTCCTCTACGTCATGTCTACTGTGGCCTTCTATCCCTTCCACTGGAGAGGTCATTCATGTCCATGACTGGAGTAGAGCCATAGAATTACGTGCCCCATTACTGCTGCTTGCATGATGAATACTTGAATAATAAAATTGTCCAAAATTGATTTTAAAAAAGATTAAAGGAAGTCTTCTCTATCATTTTCGTGTCTACTGTGCCCTTTCTTCCCTTCAGCTTGAGGGGACTCCTGTTTCCTCAGCTAGGCCTTTGCCATAAAAATATTTGCACCCCCCCAAATCTTCAGCTTTCAAAATGAATGCTGAAATCATAAAATTGTTCAAAATGTATTTTAAAAGTCTTCTATATCACTTTCATGTCTACTGTGCCCAGTGTCTCATCCACTGGTGGGGACACTCATTTCCACGGCTACAGCACTAGATAAGTAGCACTGTCCAAAATCCACATTAAAAGACTGCTGAAAGTCTTCTACATTATTTTCAAAGTTTACAATGCCCCATTGACTTCTTAACATTAAAGACACGGCTGAGCCTTTACAGTAGAAATGTGTGCAACCTGACTGGTGCTTACAAAAAGTATGTCAGCAGGTTTCACTCTCTCTGCCTAAGAAAGTCTTGCTATGGTGTGTTGTTCAATAATGGTGCAATCCCACAGTGGATCATTCATGTTCACTTGACTTTGGCTTCAACTAGACTAATGGCAGAGCGCTGTGGTTGTGTATGTTCGTACTACCCATAAGCCATTGCAAATATGTTGTATTGCATCAGCTTCTATATGTTACGGTTACCTCGTGATGTTCAAATTGCCTATACTTTTTGATTTACTGTTGTACTGTATACTGAAATTATTAAATAGTATGAGAAAGTCCTCTGTAATACCAACTACAATTGCTTCTCCAAATTAATAGGTACAATTATTTATAACAATGAGTAACCTAACAACAATGTAACACAATTCCATATAATATTAGTGGCAATAAGTGTACAGATTAGTTCAAGAAAATACAAGATATTCAGTCAATCTTTTCATACCATCTATCCACCTTCTCAGCTTGGTTATTCCAACACACATTCACAAGACGTTCCAGCAGTACTGAGTGCAAGGCAAGAACCAAACTTGGACGGGGTGCCAGTATATAACAGAGCGCTGGCACAGTTGCACTGACATTCACACACACACACACAGTCAGTCCGGAGTTTCCAGCTAAGCTTACTTGCACATCTTTGGGATGGACAGAGCAGAATAGCTGTAGTGATGGAGGCCTAAGGCTCGGAGTTTAAAATTAAATGTGTAGGCGTGCACTCAAACTGCTACCTGCTAGTCAAACTGAAGCTGAAGTGCTGGTGCAACCTTTTTTTTTTTTTAACGAAACTGAAGTGAGATGATGTACACAGAGTGTTACATTCAGGGAATCAGTTAACTGTTTTGGACAGTGGAAACATTTTTTTTTTACTTTTTGTTTTTACTTCATCAAAGAGACAGATTATCACATTTTTATTACAAATTTTTGTAAAAAAGAGTCATATCTAAAAATAAGAGCGATGACAGAATACAATTACATGTATCAGCAGGGTGTTAGTCGAGTGTGTAAAATCGATGCGGCATCCGCAGTGATGCGGGCTCTGCATCGGTCTGTCGTGGTCAAAAAAGAGCTGAGCCGTAAGGTTAAGCTCTCAATTTACCAGTCGATCTACGTTCCTACCCTCACTTATGGTCATGAGCTATGGGTAGTGACCGAAAGAACGAGATCGCGAATACAAGCGGCTGAAATGAGTTTCTGTCTGGACTTTCCCTTAAAGATAGGGTGAGAAGCTCAGTCATCCGGGAGGGGCTCAGAGTAGAGCCGCTGCTCCTCTGCATTGAGAGGAGTCAGATGAGGTGGCTCGGGCATCTGATCAGGATGCCTCCTGGACGCCTCCCTGGTGAGGTGTTCCGGGCACGTCCAACTGGGAGGAGGCCCCGGGGAAGACCCAGGACACGCTGGAGGGACTATGTCTCCCGACTGGCCTGGGAACGCCTTGGGATTCTCCCGGAAGAGCTGGAAGAAGTGGCCGGGAGAGGGAAGTCTGGGCCTCTCTGCTTAAGCTGCTGCCCCCGCGACCCGACCTCGGATAAGCGGAAAAGGATGGATGAATGTAAAGCGTATGTTCCTTAATAGAATTTTAAAAACATAATTTAGTTAAAAATTGGTTGCTGAAATACCTTTCACATATATCAAACTACAACTCAAGTGATGTAAAAAATGCATTTCTTTGTAATATTGTTAGTTGTAGGTTATGGAGAGCTTGTAGTAGTATACAGTACTATACAGTATAGTTCATACATCGTAAATGGCATCGTAAATTAATAAAAACAGTAACCTATTGAGATTTATCTAAATCTCATGCTAAAATTGTTGCCTGAAATGGACCATGATGTAGAACAGGTCATTGTGGAGTTTTGAAAATAATTCAGTGTCCGAGAAATATTTAGGTTGTTTCTTGTGGAAAGTAAATCATGTTGTTTCTTCTTTTCAACAGCTCTCAGAGCCACCCTTACACGGCTACGTTTTCCATTTTCATTCATTTCCAGACAAGTGAAGTGACTTTTTGCTTCCTTTTCCTTGCGTTTTTTACTTTTTCAGTTATGAAGACCATGTAAGTCAAGTGGTACGACTTGAAACAGCAGAATTGAGTTGTTGCTACTGAGATCTCACAGGCTACTGAGGCAATGGTGAGTTCCCTACCACACTTGCAAATCTGCTGGCATTTCCCAATTTGCACTAGAAATTGTTTAACCATCAGAAGCAAGTATTGTACTAACAAATGAATAATAAATAGAAAATGTGCAAGCTGAAATAATCTTAAGGTAAATTTGAAACAACATTTTCAGTTATTTAAATCACACAAAGCGTCTCCGTTTTAGGATGGACAATTTGAAACTCTCAAATGGGAGTTTTTAAAGTTGTTAAAATTGTCTACAGTGGTCTATTCAATAATGTGTACCAAAACTTTAAAGAAAAATTGTTCCACTGGAAGCCTAGCTGTTACATGCAGACAGACAAAAACGCATAGCAATAAAAGTCAGAGTTTTTTTTTGCTTTACATGTGAATATACCTTAAAAATACAAAACACCACTGGAATCTGTTCAGAGATGGGTAAACAAAGGTATCACTGGACATCCAGACAGCTCCTTTAGGCAACATGGGGACCCAGGTCTTCAAAATCCTCAAAGGCCCCTGGAATTCTGATCCAACAAAAATCTTCCACTTAAGTAGGAAATCATGTTGTCTACAGGGTGCACGGGAGGGGATGTCAGAAGAAAGCAGGTAAGGAACGTGCTTGTCTACTTCCTCCTAAACTCCAACATCATCAGCCCTAAAGAAGATTAGACGACCTTCATCCATGCTCATAAGAACTCCTTTTTAAAAGGATTACCAACACAGCTAACCTTGTCTCTGAAGAATATTTGTAAAATCCAAGTTTCACTTGGTGTTAGTCACCAATTTCTATGCCGGTCATCTACCTAAACAAAGCATTTTCTTTGTGGTATCAAGGTCATTATTGGAAACTAAGAATAATGTCACAGAGAAAGGTTTGCTAGAATCTAGAAAACAGTAGTTAACACAGAAATGGCTATGAAACAGTGTGAACAATGGGCACCTGATCCGGTCTTAGCCAGATGTACTTTGTTCCTTATACTGCAAGTTAAGGCAGTCTTCATCTGTCTTCTGGAGTTACGTCTTCCTTTTAGTGGTTCTGTGCCCTTACGTTCTTTCACAATGATCCCCACCACATTATCTTCTGAGGCTTTCAAAATCTAAAAATATCCTATCATTGCATTAACTCAGTGAATTTCACATGGAAATCTATCCACCAGTTAGCACTCTCCCTTTAACAGTTGGTAGATTCTATGCAAGATCTTTTGGTCAAAGGGTCTTAATGCTTTTTTATCCACTACTGTCAAAGCCCATACTTCTGATACACAGAGCCATCTCAGACTCCTTAACCCGAGTGATTGTATGTTGATAACTAAGAAACTCCTCACTGTACTCAAAACTGGAGTAAAGGCAGACATTCAAGTATGGTCTTGTCAAACTTGATCAATAGAATTAAGCATCACAATTTTACAAACTATAGAAAGCTTTACACTTATTAACTACAGCAGTTACGTATGAATAAGGATACCTCACACCAAGATACATAACAATGCCAAGGCCAATGGAGACACAGGAACCTAATAAATAGTAAGGCATTAACTCCTTTCACTCTCCTCTGCCTTGGCCATTATCTTGTTGTCTGTCACCATGCAGCAATGTCTCCACAAAATTCAATAAGTTAAAACTATGTCAACGCATTCTGCAATAAATTGAATGGCTGGCCCAAATGCAAATGTCCATCAATTCTTAGAGAGTCCAGCCTTTAAACAGTAAAGTCTTCCAGTAGCCCATTCCTTTATCAGTACGTTGCCATAATGAAGCTCCCAGAATGTATTTCCTTGCTTTGGGATGAAGTCCAGCAGAGTGCACTGTTTGTTTTCAGGTACACCTTCAGTATTACAAGCAGCAGCAAGGGCAGTCAACTATGCTTTTGCACTTCATAATCCCCACACTCCCTTTGCTGAGACTGTCCAGTTTTAGGGCACGAGAAACCTCCAATAATTCAACCTCGCACACGCTTGCTGCTTACAGGCACTTCTTGGTAAGTACCCGCGGCCATGGCAGGAATACTGGTGATGGGATTTTGAGTGAGAACATATTGGTCAGGATCAAAACCATTTGCCACCATTTGGCTCACTTACAGTATATATATTTATTGTTGACATACTTTAATAAAAATACATACAGTATATAAACCAGAATTGTGTCCATTATAGGAAAGCACACCAATGCATCAGTCAAATAAAACTGTACTTTATAAACTAAAGTATCTTTCTTCAGTGATATAGTACAATAAATGCAAAATGTGTGTAAAGAATAACATATATATCTTTATACAGTTTTGTATATATGCTGTTGTTATGAAGAAAATAATTTAATTATACTTGATCACATGCACATGACCATAATAGGTATTTTCTTTAACTTCTTCCAAAATGATCCGAGATAGGGCAGGCTTTGGCATAAAGATACAAGACATTAAAATTATAAAAAGCAAAAACTTGAAGTGTTTAGGCAGGTTACAAATACAAGACACTCCGCCAGAAAGTAAACATGGCAATGTTATGCTTGTCTTTCTGGAAAACGTGTAACCTTCAGAGAATACTTGCTATAAATAGAGGTGAGTGAAAAAGGTGATTGTGACTTTTAAAAAGAAAGAGCAAAACAGAAGATAAATAGTCTTAGTAAAAAAAAAAAAAGGCACACTGGCTTTTTCACAGTGGCAGAAGTCTTAATTTAAATCCTTATTTATCAAACATAAACATTCCATTAATGTTCAAGTGTTTTTTCTTTTGTAACTTGCATCCCTTACTGCTGTACGCTTGAGTTAGTAACACTAACTGAGGTTACAGCAAACAAAATTTGTGAAGTAAATTAAATATCAAGACACTGCTCTTATTAAGTGGCACTTTAAAGCTGGAAAGTGGGTGTTCCAAATACTATTGGCATTTACTTGTCCTGCATTTTCTCAAGAATAGGCACAATCATATCAAATTTTGGTCTTTTGGCAGGATCCTCGTTCATGCAGATCTTCATCAGCTTACATATATGGGGTGAAATTCCTGGTGGGATGGTAGGTCTAAGGCCCTCAAGCGCAACCTGCCAAGCCAAAGAGAAATAGAATTAGAAGACGTTTTGTATAATGTTATAAAAAAATGAATGGCATATTTTTTCTAATATTCTGTCAGAGATTTTTTTTTAAATCATATGAAATGTAAATCAAGTCCTGTATAACTGTAGTAGTTGGGCATACAATCACAATTCAGTTACCTATATCAAAAAATAAATGTTCCTAAGTCTATAGTTGTTAATCATTTTGGACCCATGATAGTCAATTAAAACAGAAATTCTCTCTGGTTATAATGCCAAATCCACATCTGCAATAAAGGTTAAAACTTTTTTCTAAAACTGAGACTTAAGTAAGAAACTATTACACCATGTTGCAGAATTCATCTTGGCTAGGCTGGTGCTGCTGTGTTTTGCCAGTTACATAGCCATACTGTACACACTGTTATTTTTTTTAAATTTTATTGTAATCATTCCATACAAATAGATCAACTTTTACAAAAAAATAGGATTGAAAACAAGTCGCCTCACACCCCTGAGAGAGAGAGCATGGCCAACAAAGTTAAACGTATGGCTTGTAAACATACCTAAATGAATGAGCTTAATATGGCAATAGAGATGAATGGAGAAGAAAAAGAAATGCAGAGATAATTGCTCCCTCGTTGCATTAAGAGCTTATTCTAAAATATTATTGATTAGATCCTGCCAGGTTTTGAAAAAATTCTGTACAGATCCTCTAACTGAATATTTGTTTTTTTCCAGTTTCAAATACAGTGATCCCTCGCTATATCGCTCTTCAACTTTTACGGCTTCACTCCATCGCGGATTTTAAATGTAAGCATATCTAAATATATATCACGGATTTTTCGCTGGTTCGCGGATTTCTGCGGACAATGGGTCTTTAATTTATGGTACATGCTTCCTCAGTTTGTTTGCCCAGTTGATTTCATACAAGGGATGCTATTGGCGGATGGCTTAGAAGCTACCCAATCAGAGCATGTATTACATATTAACTAAAACCGCTCAATGATATAAGATATGCTTCCCGCGCGGAGCTTGATTGTTTGCTTTTCTCTGTCTCTCTCACTCTCTCTGCCTGACGGAGGAGGTGAGGTGTGAGCAGAGGGGCTGTTTGCCTAGAGGATACGGACGCTCATCTACAAAATGCTGCTTTATCATGGTGCTTCTGCATATTTAAAGCACGTATTGATTTTTTGCTTTTCTCTCGCTCTCTCTCTCTGACATTCTCTGCTCCTGACACGCATTCTTTGAAGAGGAAGATATGTTTGCATTCTTTTAATTGTGAGGAAAGAACTATCATCTCTGTCTTGTCATGGATCACAGTTTAAACTTTTGACTAAAGGGTGTTATTTCATGTCTAAAGGGCTCTAATAATGTTAACAGTGTGGGAGAGTTTATAAGGGCTTAAAATATATAAAAATAACCATACAAACATATGGTTTCTACTTCGCGGATTTTCATCTATCGTAGGGGGTTCTGGAACGCAACCCCCGCAATCGAGGAGGGATTACTGTAGTTTAAAACATTGGTTTCCCACGGACTTAAAAGAGGAGAGTTAGGATTCTTCCAGTTTAGCAAAATAAGTTTGCATGCCAAAAGTGTACAGAATGCAATCACAGTTGGTTTGTCCTTCTCTACTTTAAACCCATTTGGAAGAACACCAAACACAGCTGTTAATGGGTTAGGAGGGATTGTGACACCAAGGCTGTCTGAAAGGTAATTAAAAATTTTGGTCCAGAATAATGTTAATTTGGTGCAGGCCCAAAACATGTGGGACTTGATTGCAGCGTTTGCAGGTTGGATCTTGCCCTGGAAACATTTTGGACAGCTTTAGGCGAGACAGATGTGCTCGATATATACAAACCGGATTCCAAAAAAGTTGGGACACTAAACAAATTGTGAATAAAAACTGAATGCAATGATGTGGAGTTGGCAAATGTCAATATTTTATTTGTAATAGAACGTAGATGACAGATCAAACATTTAATCCGAGTAAATGTATCATTTTAAAGGAAAGATATGTTGATTCAAAATTTCACGGTGTCAACAAATCCCAAAAAAGTTGGGACAAGTAGCAATAAGAGGCTGGAAAAAGTAAATTTGAGCATAATGAAGAGCTGGAAGACCAATAAACACTAATTAGGTCAATTGGCAACATGATTGGGTATAAAAAGAGCTTCTCAGAGTGGTAATGTCTCTCAGAAGCCAAGATGGGTAGAGGATCACCAATTCCCACAATGTTGCGCAGAAAGATAGTGGAGCAATATCAGAAAGGTGTTACCCAGCAAAAATTGCAAAGACTTTGCATCTATCATCATCAACTGTGCATAACATCATCCGAAGATTCAGAGAATCTGGAACAATCTCTGTGCGTAAGGGTCAAGGCCGTAAAACCATACTGGATGCCCGTGATCTCCGGGCCCTTAAACGACACTGCACCACAAACAGGAATGCTACTGTAAAGGAAATCACAGAATGGGCTCAGGAATACTTCCAGAAACCATTGTCAGTGAACACAATCCACCGCTGCCAGCTGAAACTCTACAGTGCAAAGAAGAAACCATTTCTAAGCAAGATCCACAAGCTCAGGCGTTGTCACTGGGCCAGGGATCATTTAAAATGGAGTGTGGCAAAATGGAAGACTGTTCTGTGGTCAGACGAGTCACGATTCAAGTTCTTTTGGAAATCTGGGACGCCATGTCATCCGGACCAAAGAGGACAAGGACAACCCAAGTTGTTATCAACACTCAGTTCAGAAGCCTGCATCTCTGATGGTATGGGGTTGCATGAGTGCGTGTGGCATGGGCAGCTTGCATGTCTGGAAAGGCACCATCAATGCAGAAAAATATATTCAGGTTCTAGAACAACATATGCTCCCATCCAGACGTCATCTCTTTCAGGGAAGACCCTGCATTTTTCAACAAGATAATGCCAGACCACATTCTGCATCAATCACAACATCATGGCTGCGTAGGAGAAGGATCCGGGTACTGAAATGGCCAGTCTGCAGTCCAGATCTTTCACCTATAGAGAACATTTGGCGCATCATAAAGAGGAAGGTGCGACAAAGAAGGCCCAAGACGATTGAACAGTTAGAGGCCTGTATTAGACAAGAATGGGAGAGCATTCCTATTTCTAAACTTGAGAAACTGGTCTCCTCGGTCCCCAGACGTCTGTCGAGTGTTGTAAGAAGAAGGGGAGATGCCACACAGTGGTGAAAATGGCCTTGTCCCAACTTTTTTGGGATTTGTTGACACCATGAAATTCTGAATCAACATATTTTTCCCTTAAAATGATACATTTTCTCAGTTTAAACTTTTGTTCCGTGATTTATGTTCTATTCTGAATAAAATATTAGAAGTTGGCACCTCCACATCATTGCATTCAGTTTTTATTCACGATTTGTATAGTGTCCCAACTTTTTTGGAATCCGGTTTGTAATTCCGAGTTGAATAATTGTATGCTTTGCGCATATGGAACTCAAGTGAAGTCTCTGCATTGCTATTTTCCACTCCTTTTCTGATATAATGATTAAGAGATCTTTTTCCCAGTTTCCTCTTGAATCTTTAAAAGGGAGGGACTGCAAAATAATTTTATATATTGCAGAGATGGTGTGTAAGTCCTTGAAATTGAGCAATATTTTTTCCGGCATGGAGGAGGGTGTAAGATGAGGAAAATCGGGCAGGTTCCGTTTAACAAAGTTCCTAATTTGAAGATACTGAAAGAAGTGTGTGGCTGGAAAGTTAAATTTGGAATGTAATTGTTCATAGGATGCAAAGATGTTGTCTATATAAAGATCTCTAAGCAATTTAATCCCAAATCTTTTCCAGATATTAAAAACTACATATGTTTTGCGAGGGTTGAAAGAGGTGGTTCTCTTGCAGAGGTGCCACAGATAAAAGATTCTCCATCTTAAAATGCTTTCTACATTGGTTCCATATTCTGAGTGAGTGAAGCACAATTGGGTCATTAGTATATTGCAGATAACTTGCATTTATTGGGGCACAGAGCAGGGAATATAAAGAAGTACTGAAGGATTTTACTTCTATTGCGGACCAGGCCTGTGTATGTTCATCTATTTGTGTCCAGGTTTGTATAGCTTGTATGTTTGCTGCCCAGTAATAAAACTGAAAGTTGGGTAGAGCCATGCCACCTTCTGCCGTAGGTCTTTGTAGGGTCGCTCTTTGGATACGTGGATGTTTTGAGTTCCAAATAAATGAGGTTATTGTTAAATCTAATTGCTTAAAGAATGACTTATTGCTGTATATTGGAATGTTTTGAAATAAAAAAGAAGCTTAGGAAGAATATTCATCTTTGCGTTAATTCTTCCAGCTAGAGTGAGATGAAGGGTTGACCATCTATGCAAGTCTTGTGTAATTTTTTCCATACAGACGGTGAAATATTGTTGATAAAAAGCTGTATTTACTTGTGATATTTACCCCTAGGTATTTAAACTGATCTGCAATGATAAAAGGTAGGGTGTCCAATCTATTATTATATGTTTGAGAATTCACTGGAAAGAGTACACTTTTATTCAAATTAATTCTGAGACCAGAGATCTTTTGAAATTCTGTAAGTGCTGTTAAGACTGCAGGCACAGAATTTTGTGTGTCTGATATATAGAGTACCATATCATCTGCATATAGAGAAATTTTCTGTCCCAGTCCTTCTCTGAAAATTCCCTTTATCTGATAAGAATTTTGACAATGAACCACCATGTCTGGTACCACGTTCTAATTTAAAGTAGTCTGAACAAATGTTGTTAATACAAACTGAAGCTTCTGGATTGGTATACAGTAGTTTGATCCATGCACAAATGTTCAGGCCAAACCCAAATTTCTCTAATGTAGTGAAAAGGTATTTCCATTCAATCATGTCAAGCCTGGCATGTTCTTCATCTATTCTAGTAGTTTTGTTTTTTTTAGCTCTGATACTTTCTTGGTTTGTAATTTATTCCTGTCGGAAAGATATTAAATAACCTGTCCTCTTAAGGAGGTCATTAGAGTTCCCCACAGTATTCCTGCAGAAACCTCTGAGGATGTATTTATCTCTAGGAAGAAACTGATTTGTTTGGATATAAATTCAGTAAAGTGCTTGTCTGCTAATAGAAGTGGGTTAAGACGCCATCTGCGAGGTGAGCGTGTGGGGCATAGTGACTTTAGTTCCAAGATCAGAGGTGCATGGTCGAAAATAACAATAGCATTGTACTTGCAAGATTTAAATCGTAGGCAAGAAATTATTATCTATAAAGAAATAATGAATTCTTGAGTAGCAATGATACACTGGTGAGTAGAAGGAATATGTTCTTGAGTTTGGGTTTAGAAATCTCCAGGGGTCTGATAGGTTGTGGTCAGTTACAAACTGTATAATTGTCTTTGCAATGTTAGATGTTATCCCTCCTGTGACAGGAGTCCTATCTAAGAGTGGATTTAAAACACAAAGTCTCCAGCCATTATAATTTTATGAGTGTTCACATTGGGAATGGATGCAAATACATTTTGCATGAACTCCTTATCATCGACATTAGGTGCATAAACATTTATCAAAATCATTTTACAGTTAAATAAGTTGCCCATGACCATCACATATCTCCCTTCAGGATCAGATACTAGATTGCACACATTGTTTATACTTATGCTGCACACTGCCATAGTTTTCCTTTCACAAAAATGGAGATTGCCCCATTAAGTTTGTTGCATTTCCTAACATGACTTGTATTATCATTATTTATAATACCTCATTTATAGTAAAATAAAGTTACACTTCACAGTAGTTCCAAGAAAAACAAATATTAAACTAAAGCACTTAATTTAAAGCTACACAATTTCACAATATTCATTGGAATTCTGTTATTCTGTTCCCACGGTCCAGGGTTTAATTGGAAATTAAATCTATTTAGGGTGGCACAGAGGTGATGCCACTGGTTACTTATTGTTATTAAATCACAGCTATGAACACGTGGTTTTGATTCCTGGAATATGTGTACATATATTTGTTCTCACATTCCAGATATGTGTTGCATTAATGAATGACTCTAAGCTGGACTGCCAGAAGTGTCTGTGGCAGTGTGTGCCTGACTGCTCCCTGTGCTGCACTGGGCTCCTGTCTAACACCTAATACTATAAACTGTAATGAAAGATTGGAGTATTCATAAAATGAATGAAAAGCTAGATCGACAAAATGCAACAAATTCAGAAAAAATGGAAAATGTAAAAATTATCCTTATTTATGCCCATGTCTATGTTACTTTTTTGTTGTTTGCTGCACATTCATGTTACTTTAGATACAAATGCTGCCACAACTTTAACAACACAACAATGTGAGACAACACATCTTACAAAATACATTTATTTAAAAATAAATATAAAAAACATGGGAAGGGAAACAAAGGATTAAAAAAGGTAAAATACAAAGCTCTAAAATAACATTTCTGCCAACACTCTTGAACTAACCTGTCCACCACCTTTCCACTACAGTTAACTGTACTGGTCACACTGTAATCCTACAATACAAATTAGCGGTCCAACACAAATTACTGCAGCCATCGGGGGTTTCTGATGAGAATTCTAAATATGGACCTGCTAAGAGGTGATAAAGACAAGGCTTCCCTGCTAATCACCCAGAGAATACCCACCCCATCCTCCATCTAAAAACATATTACGTATTTAGGTATAGGGTCCCATGAATAAAACCTATAAAATATTGCCTATAAATAAGATATAGTGGTCATATGCCACTTCAAGACTCATGTTATAGGCTGAACTGGAGAAGGCCGTGGTGCTTCAAAAGATTGAGTATTATTTGATCAGACAAAATGTTACTCATTTTTTTGCTGCAGAGAAGTCAATAAACACAACATATGCATTTTGAAGAACATGTGTACTTGGTGTAAGCCAAGGCACCTTCTGCATAACCTTTAGAGTGGGAGACTCGGTTAACTAAACTTCAGCAGCTAAATTGATTTTATTAATTTAAATTTAAACAGGAAATCCTAGGCTTGTTCACTGTTGTTACATCTATACAAACTGAGTTGGGAAAGTCTTACATACACAGTGAGTGTTTCACTTAGAGATGTAGCCAGCAGGTCATTAAGCACATTGAGTTTAGATAACATCTGCACAAGTGATACTGGAAAATCGTATGCAGAAAAATATGGAATGTTGAAAAGAAAAAAAAAAAAAAAGTTTTTTAATATATAAAAATACTGTAAAAACAGCAAAACTGGTATATAGCTATAAAAAAGAAAATGATAACACAAATACATGGTGTCTTTTAAACTAAGGGTTTTAGGTTGAGCTAGGGAACTACTTCATCTCAGTTAGAGCCAAAGGACAAAGAATAACATTATTTCTATTTATAAGTGTAATGAAAGTTGACATAAGCTGGACAAGCTTCAAAATACGCCCAACACTAAATAAGATGCTGTATTAAGTCATGTGTGGCCATATATGACAAAGCAGTATGCATGCATAACTTCTGAATGGGTAAGGAAACAAAAATGGACAGGCATATGTCCTCATTTCAGTCATTTACTATATTCGTACCTTCATGCCAATTTCCATGTTAGAAAGATCTGCAAATGGTACTTCACGTGTCACCAACTCCCAGAGCAACACTGCAAAACTCCACATATCTGCAGATCGGCGATTTATTTCTTCTGGCTTCTTTTGCAAAGCTATTAAAGGACAGTAAAAAGTCTGCATTATCAATTTGATATTTTAATGAACTAAAATGAAATAAAATAAATAGATTCTGTACTGCTTCTAATATTTTTATACTACCGACTTCATTACCGAGAATGTTTGTTCACATATGTAGGTAGATCTAAATCATGTGCGTTTCACTCTCAACTGTTTTGAAGTGTTCATATTGCCATGAAAACTCACCATGCAGTGCTCCTAACATAGATGAGTACCTACGGAGGTGATCAGCTGATGCTGTGGTTTCTTTCAGTGTTGGCATGTGAGCGAGAATGTTGCCTTCCAAATGGCTTAAAAGAAACTGCAATTTTCTCATGAAAGCCTTCACCAGGCTGTACATTTAATGTGTAGAAAGTCCCTTGCCTTGTAGATTGGTATTTAGTTTATTCATTAATGCAGTCACATCAATAGCAAATGCAAGATCTGCCAACCAGTTGGAATCTGAGAGCTATTGGAGTTCCTTGCCTTTCTTCTCACAACACTCTTGAATATCTGCTGTCAGGTCCCATACTCTTTTAAGCACTTTGCCCAAGATGAACCATTTGACAACTGTGTAGTAGCCTGTCACCACATTCAGTTTTATGCTCCTCCAAAGTGCAACAAACTGATTGTAATTAAATGTGTTTATTTGGTTCTTTGTGAATCTACAAGTACGTACAGGATGTACATTTTATATGTAAGAGTATTTTTTTTCCTTATTAAAAAAATTAATGGATGGTCCTAGAGGTGTTTTTGGATAGACTTTTTAAATAAGACTTTTTTTGAAAATAAATAACATTCGATCCGACAGTCGTATTGGTCAGACACACTGCATAACATATATCCTAAACTGCAGCCCTTGCGATTTTCTAATTGCATTGTTTCAAATTGCAGTTTTGCTTTGTAATCAATTAATCGTTTATCCCTACCCATACTCAGTTTATACCAAAGTTATATTAGTAGACACGTTGAAAGATTTATTGATAAATATTAATTTTATACAATATACAACAAAGCCATATCAATGTGCATTTAAGCAACAATGTGTTCCTTTAGCAAAAAAAGTCTTCACAAATGCTTAATTAAGCCACATACAGTATAGAAAAGTTGTTTTTTTTGATTAAATCTAAATGTTATTCAGTACTGCTGGATTTAATTTTTTTTTTCCCCCAATGAGTGTATTTTTCTGAAAAATAAACAGCACAAACTTCTGAATTTTAATCTACAGGAATGTTAAAAACACAATAGGAAGAAATATATACATATGAAATAAAAAAAAGAACAATACCCTCTGGGGCAACCCAAGCCGGAGAGTACATTCTTCCAGGGCACTGGAATGAAAATTTAACATCTGCCATGCTAATTCGAGCAGTCATATCTTCATCAATCTGAAACAAGGTAAACAAATAGGAACATTTATATTTGTTATGAATTAACAATAATTAAGTGATAAAAACAGAATAACATGAAAGAACGCAGAACAGATTTCACTGATACTGGACTTTGTGATGCCTGCAGCTGGCATTTACTCCTTGAACGCGTGTCATTAACAGTCATAGATTAAAAAGGACTATGGCGAATGAGGACACAGAACAGTAAGATTGGAACATACGTGCAAAGTGCTTTTAATTCCTGTCAAACAGAGTGTTCAGAACAAAGAGCAGAAATGCAGAAATCAGAGACATCCGCTTCTTCCACCAGTCCCTCAGCATCTGTAAGACTCTTGGATTAGATGGTGACCCTAACCCCCGCCATATGTACCATTGCTACATGTGGGGCATCTTCCCCAACTGCCAAGTCTCCTCTCCACAGTACCTTCTCTGCCACGATACTGATTGACTTCTGTTTTTCTTCTCTATTTAACCTCCAGTCTGTTTTTGTCTTCTTAATTTTCCTGTTTATTCTTTTCAGAATGTTTATATCCGTTTTGGGTGCAGGAGAGCACCTCTTAATGACCCGCGAAACATCGTTGAGGAAAATCAACCATGGCCAATAACGCCTTCATGTACAAATGTGAACAGCCAATTTCCAGGGCTGCTTGGCTTGACATCCACACATACCTAACATCCACGAAGGCCTAGCACACTGGCTTCATCATTACAGAAAAAAACACACACACACACCACATTGTCTTTTGCTACTTAAGGTATTTTTATAATCAATATTGCTTCAATAAAATGTGCAGTGCAAACAAAAGAAAACAAGCCACTTCAATCTCAATCCCCAACACCCCTCTGCTATCACAACAAACACACAAGCAAAAATACATATGCTTACCATAATGCTTTTGCTATTTAAATAATGGCGTGGAATCAATGGCTCCAAAGTGTGCAGAAAAGCCATCCCTCGAGCTATATCGAGTCCAAACTTAACAGCTTGAGTCTGATCAACCACAAAGTCTGTATGGTAAAGAAAACTAAATAGTTTAAAAACAAAGTACAGTACTTCCTGTTTTTAAAAGGACTACAACAATAAAAATTACATTTAGATACAACACCCCTTCAACATACAAGAGCAATTTTCCGGTCAGAGCTTATGAGGCTAAAATAGGTGCAAGGCACAGAATGTTCAAATTATTTTTTTTCCTCACAGCTCAACGTTAGCAGGTCTTCAAGAAAAAACAGAGATTATTTCACTACTTAATGACAAAAATTGAGACGGGAAGTATTAATTCTTGCAATGGAATGTATAAAAACTTCAGTCCTTTAATTATTAAATTATTTTGACATTGTTGCTGTAAAATGGAACGTCTGACTTTATCGTTTGTACACAAAACGGCCACCCAAAGGTCACAACTGGGTCAACCCAAGCAGTTTTAGAAAAACATACTTTGGAACGTATTCAAAAATGTATCACATTAATACAATATAATGAAAGAGCCATGATCATAAGTTGCAAGAAGAAAGTACATGCTAAACTTTACCATTCTTTTTAAATTTGCTAGAAGAAAAAACAAACACTAAAAAGGTTCAAATACCAAGGGCCTTGGGTACTTGACTGCCTAAAAGCAGTTTACACTTAATATACTAAAACTGAATTATCTATCCACATCTGAGTACTGTATACTGAATGCAGAACAGGCACCAACCCTGGCAGCTCTGGGCACTATATAGGAACTGGTCCTCTCAGGTCCTCTCAGGGGTGTCAGTTCATCAAAGAGCACAATTACGTATTTATTAAGTTTACTAATGAAGAACCAGTGTGGAGGCAGCAGCATTAACCAGTACATCATGGGGCTGTAACTCTACAAATATTTAACCATTATCAGATTCAACACTGGTAAAGTGATGCCTATTTACTATGATTATTGCCACAGTTGAAGTGAACTAAAGAATAGTTTTTACTGATAATGGACAAACCAGGTGCTCTTAGATTAGTCCACTGATCTATAATCCTGCTGTTCAGGGCACCATAAACTGACCAGCAAGACTAACATGAGATGCTATCCTATCGATAACTACCATTTTTATATTCTCTTTCTGAACAGACTCTGGCCCAGCCACTCCCCCACACAACTTCATCCTGAACTGGATTTATGCAGTTCTAAGAATGTTATGTGAAGGTATGTTAACAGTATTTTAGGGGCTTGTGTAATCCATTCTGAATGGTAGCGATGCAGAGAAAGCTCAATGATGCAACAAGGAAATGATTTATTTTTGAGATGCGTATGCATTATATAGTTTACTCCGATACTCACTTCTTTTATCTCCTGGTCAGGTAGTAGATATAAACACCATTGTGTAACTAAAATGTACCCGAACAAGCAGCATGACACTAGTCTTGCAGAGCCAGCTGTATAAAATATACATCTGGAGACAACCATAAATGACATTTCCTTAAAACTGGGAAGGAACAATTAGATGACTCAATGAATGTCACATTTCAAAGCTAACCCAATGTCTCACAAATGTGGAGATCAAAGTAGTGATGGTATTCTTAGTTAAACTGGTCCAACAGAGAGCAAGCTTCTGATTACAAAGAACGGTCTACACTGACAGCATGTCTTAAAAATAAACATAACCTGTTGCAATGAATAAAACCTTTATGTAAAATCACATTATACACTGGCAATCAAAGACATCAATAAAATAGTAATTAAAGTGAACAATACATTGTTGTAGGTGCCATATGTGTGCCCTGTTGTTCAGTTATGACAATGTCATTGGACTCGATGTAGGGTTGAAAGAATTAGTAGCTATATTTGTGAAAAAAAAAAATTGCAAAATACCCAAATAAACAAATTTGCCTAACGACACAAGCAGAATAACATGCTACGCAGCATCCAACTTCTGACAGCATGCCTTAACAATAACTAAAGGATGGTCTAACTGAAAGTGCAACCATGATAGAATATAGCCACAGAGTTTTAACATGTAGTTATCCATAAGCCCCAATGCTTCTCATAAACTATATCTGCTGTTGCTATGCCACATAGTGGTACAACAGTTAAAATGGCAGAGAAATGTAGCAGACAGAAACACTTCTCAAATGCGTGAAGTCAAGCAGCTGTAGTGGTCTATGTGTGTCTGTGTATGTGTGCGCACGCACGTGTGACTGTCTCTTCTGTCAATGCACTCTTTACAATATACAAATTACTATTAAAGGTCTGTTACCTTGTATTACTGAAATCCTTTTTTTTCTTTATTCTGTCAGTGTCAAGTCTTTTGTTCAGTTTCTTTTGCTCTCTCCCTGAAATCAAGGCTGTCAAAAGTGCTGTGAAGTTATGTGGAGTGGGTTTTTAGGAAGAAACCCTGTAGGCATAGCCTTTTCAGCACCGGTTTTCAATACAAACATTTTAAAAAGTTGTCTGTAGATGTGCACTCTTTTTCGAGAATCACATCTGGCCTGACTAGACCAGCATGACACTAATGTATCTTAGGAAAGCTATTGGGAAAACACACATATTCTAAATCAAAACTCACTAATACATGTTTCAGATTAAAATATATTTCATATATACAAATAAACACAAATAACCAAAATAATCTTTTAATCAAGAGTCAAATGGGGTAATTCAATTATTGGTCACTATTGAACAAATGTTTTTTTACAGGGTAATTACACATATATTATGGACACCAGTAGACACCATATTGAATATAAAAATAAAAAAAATCTCTTACTTGTTCCCTCATGAAGCACATTGTATAGAGAGCCATAAGGCATCCAATGTGTGATGATGATTGGCTGTGGCGTAGGAGGAGTCTGGCAGGCACCAAGAACAGGAAGAACATTTGGATGTGAAAAGATTCTGTAAAGAAAAAGGAAAAAAAAAAACCAAAAGCAATCACCATAATTTGCCAACACCTAATAATATTATCATCAGTGAACAGGTAACTGGGCATTAGGTGTACTGTATTGTTCATTTAAGAAGTGAAATGCCTGGCTAATATCCATTGTAGTGGTGCCTGAGTCATTCCAGTCCATCTATGTATATCAGAAGCTTAAGAGTATACGCAACTGAACTCCAATTTGGATCTGATAAAAGTTATATATCTGAATCAGAGGGGCATATAAAGAAATCAATATCTGTTTGCCTTCAAATACCATCCAGGCAGCTGCTACTGACTAGGTATTTACAAGGCAAATGTTTCCCAATGTTGCTGTACTTGTGGTGTAACACTAAAGTTGTAATGCTTCACAAACATAAAAAGCAACATACACACAAATGTCCATGGGCCACTAAGATAAGCACAATATATAGAATAAATCTTAGTTTAACATAAATCATAGATGTTTAATCAAAATTACTCAAGATTATACTTTTTTTTTTTATCTGAAATACCTCAATATTTTACCATGCTCTATCAGTAAGACTAATAAAATCATCTGTGGATACAAGTGGCTTATACTTTATATAGCATTTGTCACTTTAAACAGGATTTACATATTATATATGTGCTTACATCTGGTTAACAAGCAAGTCACGGGGCTACAAAGTGGGCCAGAGGCAGCAACATCAAGGCTTAACCAATAGGATTACTGCTTGCCAAAACAGTATACATCTATTCACCTTCCATATAAAGTGATCTCACCCATTAATTATAAGCACTAAAACATGGTCTTTGCATCAAAGGATGATTAAGATAATACAGGATTATGAAACTTGTGGAGAAAGCTCTATCAATCTAATGCAAAAAACCTCTTCAGCCTGAACCTTTCCAATTTTACAAATAAATTCCTTCCGCAACCAAACTTTGCTATCTTATAAAGCATAAGTGGTCCACCTTCAATCATATTTATAGAGCTGGCTCATAAGACCACTACTTACCTCTTACACTTAATGATACAGCACAAAAAGACAGACAAGCAAAATACAAAATCTGCTAGCTTGCTTGGTCATCATAAAATGGGCTCATGTATGGTTACATGGTACAACTAGTCCGCGGATCAGATATGGTGGAAAAGTGGCTTACGTTCTGAAGCTGATTCAAAATTTTCTCCTTCACCTCATCACACAGCCTGGACAGCGCTTTTTCGGAAAATTATTTCCGAATGGGAAATACATATTTGGGATCAATCATCCTCAGTATCTTCTGAAATCCTTGTTTTTGAACAGTAGCAATAGGAACCATATCTGCAATGTGGTAAGTCACGCAGCTGCCATTTCCTTCCATTTGGGGCTTGTCTATTCATATGATATGCAACAAGAGAACATTGCTGTCTACGTGGTTTGTTTTGCAGCAGTGTGCTTTGTTGCGTTTTGAGCAAAGGCCTTGCAAAGTTTGATACTTTCTTCATACTTTGTTACATGTTCTGTTTTCAAATGATTGACTATGGTTTGACGTGTTGCCCATCTTCATTTCTATTCCCTCTTGTAAAGTTTGCATACAACAGTCTATTCTTCTGTATTATTTTGTATACAGCCAAACCATTTCCAAACAATGGATGTAACATTTGTACATTTTTTGGCACTAAATCATTATGGACAACACTATGCACTTCTGCCTCCTTTTCTGCCACTGTTGCTAGGCAGGAGGTGGGCTTTAGTTAGAATATATCTCAGTATACAAAACCAACTTAATTGTAATAATGGGACAGAAATGGGATACCCTTGTACATGCTGTTTACTCACAACTAACAAATATCCAGATAATAATCTGTTACAAAAGACATCATCTAGGTAGAGATTCAAAGCCAGTCCATCACAGGACAAGCGGAGAGGGTAAACAATGGGGCAGAAACACTGGAGATTATCTGAGGAAACCAGGGAACAAAACAACAAGCACACTTACGTGAAAGCTAGGGAAGTAAACCGCTCAAACATGTTGCACACACTTCACAAAGTGAACAGACAGCTAGATATAAAGCTATTATAAAGTGTGTTGTTTAACCAGTTGCAGCTCATGCTGGCGCTTGTGACTGTAGCACAAGTATGCTATATACAACATTTGTTTTTTTGTTAAAGTAACATTGTATTTTAAAAGCTGGTTTGTGACAATACTTGTTTAAAGTGCTATATATAATGACGTTATATTAAGTAAAGTGGTGCTTTCCGTCTCTCTCTGATGTTGTCTCGCTAACTCTGCCTACCACTGCTGATGTCTTAAGTTCCTTTTGCCAACTTAATATATCTGAATAGTTTTATTTTCAAACGACAAACTAAAAAATATCATTCATATTGTGGCACTCAATATATTGCTCAAGCCTATTTGTCAGCTACATTTTGTTTTTTTTTTGTACAACATCACCAAATTTCAAACAAATCCATCAAGGCATGTTTGAGATTTTGGGATATTTAGTTTTTCTATTGTGGGTGGGCGATTACCATAAACATTGATATTTTGAAATGTCCTTTTTTAGTGGATATTTATTGGCAAATATCAGTTTTTAAGCTAAATGGCAAATAAGGTTTTTGTTGATGAGTGAGTGAATCAGTCAGTCAACTTTGCATTTTATAGATATTTTTTAGACAGATAAGCAAATAATTATATAATGGCCATAACAGAAAAAAAAAAAAATCAGACACTTCTTCCCACTTTGCACACAGGTAATGGTTGCACACCAGTTTTCAGCAAGACTAAATGATTCGATCAAAACACAAAATCCTAACGGAGCTCCTTAAATAAAGTATGTTCATTTGAATGATGCCCTAAGTTTACTGAGATAAATAAATCATCAATAATAAAAAACTAACCACAGTACTTTTACATACCTGAGTTTAGGGTATTCTTCATTGAAGTCTCTGCTTTTTCTTGTACTCCAGTCTCTAACCTTTAACACCTTAACTACAATATCATTTCCTTGCCATCGACCTTTCCAGAGCTACACAAAAAAAGAAAAAAAAAAAAATCAACCTATACAAGAAAATAATGTACTGAAATGAAAAATTCCGATATGCATATTTTTGTAACTGCTTAAACTGGTTTTTAAGTATCTATTAAGAACCATATACCTCTTCATATTAAACTTCTATTTGATCAATTTTATTTACTGAGTTTCTGAAGGGATGCCTAGCTGGTACGTGCACCACCAGTATGGCACAGGCCTGGGTAAAATTCTGCAAAAACACCTCCATATGAGAGAGATAGACAGCAAGGCATACACAATTCTACTATGTCAGAGATGGAAAAAGTTAACTTAGGATAGCAGAGCTGCTAAGAAGCAACAAACCCTGTCCATTCTTTGTGTCACACAAGGATAAAGCAGCAGCAACGGAGTAATGGCCTGGATAGACAGGTGTAACATTCTCCCACGACAGTTAATGGCAGATAACCTAAATAGGTGCCCAGAATATACAAATATATATAACAACTGTCAGAGAGGACTGTGTAAGAGGGGACAGCATACAGTCCTAGATATTCACCATTTAAAAGAAACAACTTGCCAAAGTTGCCAACTGCCAGTCTCTTAGGTACGACAGCACACGGTGCTTGAATACAACTGTGCTGCATCTTTAACTACACTTTGAGCTACATTATTTGTATGAAAATGTGCTATATAAGTAAAGGCTGTTGTTATTGTTAAGGACGGAAGGCCAGTGGCCTCCTGAGAGATGTGTGAGGTGAGAAAATAGTGTGGGTTTGTGCCGTTAAGAGGTGAATGAGCCACTCCACCACGTAAAGAAAGATCCAACATTCATATAGGAAGGCCCAGAAAGGCAGGAAGAAACTATTTGGGTTTTGTTTACTTTGCATTCTCCTTGTGTTTTTCTGAAATATATGTTTGGCGTTTTTGTACCCTTTCAAAGAACATTAGGTATGGAGAAATGCCACCAGGGTACTGTCCCATTACAACCGATATTTCAATAAAAAATTGTTACAACTGGAAAATTCACAGGGTATACTGTGAATTTTCACAAACATGACACTGAAAATGTGCATTTTATTTACTAAAAGACATCCATATCAGTAGAAACATTTCAGACTGAGAAAGCAACTAAAACTAACATAATTAAAGAGTAAAGAGAGTAACGGAATACACCACGAAGACAAATCATCAACTGATCCATTGTATGAACCCACTGATTCAGTTGCAGGGTCACAGGAAACTACAGCCTGACCCAGAAGCTTCTCATTTACTAAAATGGCACTTCAGAAATGTCTAACCAAGTTCCCCAGGGGTGTGAGAGAAAAATTGCTAATCTAAGTAGGCAAAGGAAGGATGTAAAAAAGCCATAAAGAGTGTGCTTGAACCAAAAATGCTTCATGCTGATTAATCCAAATGAAAACTACTTCCCTTTAAACTGCTAGTAAACAATCATAAAATTGTTTTATAAAACAATGCACAATTTGACAGACACTAATAAAAACTGAAATAAAGGTGAGCTTAGACTCAATTTTTTCTTAATTTGTTAAAAACATTTTTTTGTTTTCTATTTATACTCATACTGAATAGTTATAAATATTATACATATATTCAGCTTTGAAATTGTACAGGGTTGAAAATATTTTACTAGAAGAAGAAAAATGTATGAATCTGCTTCAACTAGAATTGAATACTGAAGTCAATTACTTTCCAATAGTTCAAAATAATCTCTCAACAAACTACATTTATTGACAAAGGCTGTATATACCATGTGTCAGGGTTGGAAGCTAGGAGGAGAGAAAATGGAATGCTCCGAGACTAAGAAGGAGACAAAATTTAGTTGAGGCCAGTTGAAATCACAGGCAGGTATTTGCTTTCATAGTAAAATGCTGAAGGGAGATATCTTTTGTTTGGGATGGACTGTAAAATTTGGAATGGGACCCACTGCCCCATAACCCCATCATCTAAAAAACAGCTGTGTTTGTGATTATGTACTTTGGAAATGTTTTTTTTAGCTTGTTTGGAAAGGAACTTGGGCTAGTTCTTCTTCTGGGACTGTGGTTAAGTTACTCATGGAACATAAATAAAACTAAAGAACTTTTGTTCATCATGTTACTTCAGTTATGTCACTCAATAAAACAGGAAGAAAATCTCCAACTGTGCGCTTTATGAGAAAACTATGAATTGTTACAACAATGTCTGACAATGTATTGCAATAAGACATATAGAAAAAGAAGATGTCTAAAATTATAATGAATAATTGTCAAACAAATGAATGAACTCATTTGAAAAAAAATTGTCCTCAATACAACATGCTTTACATTACTTTACTCAGAGCCCTGTGAACCAGTTTGTGTAATTCAGGTGTTGGTTCTTTCAACTATATTCCCCCATACAATATTCTTCATACCTCTCCAGAGTGGTTGTCATTAATTTTGTTGCTCAAGGAAAGTTGTTTGAAATCAATTCCAGCATGCTTATTTAGAGTTCCATTTCCTAGATGTATTAACCAAAAAAAAAAAAAATCACAACATGCAGAATACAAGAGTATGAGCGATCAAAAAAAAAAGAAAAAGAAAAAGCAGTACTACAAATAGATTAATATATACAATGTCTGGGAATTTTGTAAGTTGGACACATCTTTCCTACAGTAATCATAGTTAACATTGGTTAAGTTTAGTGTAGTTTTTTTAAAATCATTTCATTGCTTTGCAAAATTATATACTTATAGTAAAACACAAAATATTAAGTACAAATACAGTAGAATCCTGATTACCTGAGGTAATGTAGACTGATGCTACATTATATATCTGAAAATTCTGATTAAATAGATGGCCTCGGCCATTTCAGATTAAACATTTTTCCAATTTATATGGTACAGTATCACTTTTATGTTGCAATGTTCTGCAGCAGCCTCAGCATCAGACTACTTGCAGGTGTAGTGTGTTCCTGCTGTTCAATATACAAATGTTCTGTTTTTTCAATGGCATTTAGACCACTTGTATGAGATTTGTGGATATTCTGTGCAGTCCTCATTGTTGTATAAACACAAAAGTCCTAAGTGAACGAAACAGTACAGTATGTGTACATGGTCACTGCTGGTAATACATGGACAATAGCCCAGGGTTGCAGTTAGGGAGGGTTGAGTGAATCATGACTACATTCCCACAGTCACCAGCTTCTGTACTGCTTGCTTGGTACAGTTGAAGTTAAAAGTATAGCATTTATGCACTCAGCACTCTATTCATGGTCAATCTTTTATAAATTGTAAGAAAAATAGTGTATCACACTTAAAATTTCGCCTCAGATAATTCAGAACTTTGATTAATCAGGTTTTAACTGTATATGAAATCTGTTCACTTAGTTAACTTTTCATTTAAACTCAAAAGATAACCACTTCTCTTTGAAGATTAAACAACTGAACTGAAGTTAATGTGCTTTTCAGTCCAATACATCTCATCTAATCTTGCCATCCACTTTCCTTGGTGAGGGTTGTGGTAGCCCAATAAATATTTAATACAATTAGATTATTCATAAATTACATATGGGATGCATCATTATTACATACTTACTTCACTTTTATGCTAAATATGGAACCAATCTTCAGTGTTTCATTAGTTTATTAGGAAGAATGTGTCACTGAATGTAATCACTTCGGTCAAATATTTAATTTACATAGTGCTTAGTACAAGTTGTGAAATAAGAAAAAGACTATGAAAGTGGAAAGGGCTTCCACTTTAATAAGTGTTATTATCTGAATTCACAACCCAATGCATGCTTTCTATATGCCTAGGAATTTGTTTTTGTGCTTTTATTTATTTTTTAAAACTGTGTAAACATCTTACGTGGACGAGTTCGAGTTGTTCCCTTCCAGAAAGTATCCTTGTATGGGATCTTGGCAAGGCTCTGTCCTAGTTTCTCTGCCTGACCTGATTGGAATAAAAAGAAAGCACAAGATTAAAAAGAATGGTATCATAAAAAAATAAATAACAGTACAGATTGGAAGTTTGATCTCACAAGAACAAGTGAATTTATACCATCCAATCTTTTAGCATGATGTAGGAACATAATGCAATTTTAAGCTAATAATGCCTGAAAATAAAACAAAAAACAACTCACTTAAAATACAATTAAATTCCTTTCTAACATTTTACTGCAATAACAAGATATTTGTACCTACTGTACAATATACAGGCAACAATTATTTTAGCATTTACTGTTAAATTATTTCATTTATGTTATCTTTAGTAAAAGGGATGCAGGGCACCTCACTGCACATTGTTAAGAAACTGGCTTAAAAATTCTAAATACATTACACTAAGATGCATGTTTGGTAAATGAACTTCTGCTTTTGAAGGTTTCCTATGAAGAACATTATTTTTCTCACTGTTTACTGTGTAGCTTTCCTCTTATTCCTTCAAAGAAATGCTGGTTAGGTTAAAAGGCAAATGCAAACTGGACTTGTATGAGTGCAGGTCTATGCATTTGTGGGCCCTTCGATACACTGATATCATGTGCAGGACTGTTTTCTGCCTTTTGCTTAATACTGATAGCAAGACACTGAATTGGATTAAACAGATGTGAGAATTTTATGATCATTACCCAAGAACTGTAGTTAATAAAACTAACATGAACTTGAAGTCAGGAATTAAAAAAAATTCAAATGTTTAATTTCAAAGAATATCTATCTATATATATAATTCACTAAGGCAAGACAACCATGAAAAGCACGCCGGAAGGGGCGTAGATTCACTAAGCCGACAAGTGAGACACCTATGGCGCACGCAGGAAGGAGCAACGCCCACCAACTCCAAGACCATTGTATATGACGACTACTCGCAGGGCCACGCCCACCAAGTCGGACGCGAGGACACAGAAAAAGTGGCGTCATTTATATTCGTCTGTCGTGGAGGCCACATGCGGTGCAGGTCAGGTTAATGCCATGTTCATGTCATGCAGCTCCGAGCTATGTTGACTGTTCATAGAGGCATGTTTCTCGCGGAGGTGAATCGCCCTATGCAGCGTGTGAAACGGTTTGCGAGGGGTATCTCATGGGTTCTTTAAAACAAGCATTTACAACTGTGGTTAAAACACAATGAACTAAGCAGTCTACGAGTTTTCGGTTACAACGCATGACCGCTTGCACCATAGCAAACTGTTTTACACGCTACATACAGCAATTCGCATCCGCGACAAACATGCGTCTTCTTAGATGCTCCTGCAGGAACACGGAAGACGCTTTCCTGCCCACCAACACTCCTTTTCACCGCCCGCCTACCCTCACTCTCACGCATTCACACTGCCTACCCATGTGCCCGGACGCAAAAACTCACCGACCACCCAGTTAGCCCCTTTCGTCTGTGCTAGGAGTCCACATGCACGTCTAAGCCACATTGACTTTTCATTATTCTTTTCGGTTTCAACACTAACCGCGTCCACCATGAAAAACCATGCGAAAGGAACAACGAAGCCCCGCCCAGAAACTCTACCCCTCCTCCCACGTGCTCAGGAACGCACCTCAGACCACTGCCCGCCAAATCAAACACCTCATCAAACACATACTCACTTGCTTTGGTCTGTGCTCCGGTCCAAACCCAGCTGTGAGCCACGTTGACTATTCTTTTGCCCTCCATGGCTGCCGCTTCAAATGTATTTCATGGAAACAACACTTCTTTCAATGTTATACAAATTCCTGCTTCAGGTAACTGTTTGTTTCTGTCAGTCGGGTTTTTTTCGAGAAATGTCATCGACGAAACTGTTGCTCATAGCAAACTGTTTTACACGCTACATACAGCAATTCGCATCCGCGACAAACATGCGTCTTCTTAGATGCTCCTGCACTTTGTACACAAGTGGTCGGGTGTCTTCGTGGATTATATATATATATAGAAAGGCAGCCAAAACCGCACAAAGCAATGAAAAGTCTACGTGAGTCACAGGTACGGTTACCACTTTTAATACAAAAAAATAAGGGACGCATACTGCAGCGGGGGCCACATCCCTTGGGGGCCAAGACCACGGGACGCGCAATTTCATTCTCAAATATGGGACGATTCCGTATTTTATTCTGTGGGTGGTGGTGCATGGCAGTTCTTACTTAGTGGAGCGATTTGGATGCTTATTTCCGAAAATGAACGAGACTCCCGCCTGATAAATAGTTACACGGCCCAACAGCGGTCGGTGTCCAAATTCTTAGAGGGACAAGTGGCTTTCAGCCACGTGAGATTGAGCATTAACAGGTCTGTGATGCACTTGTATGTCCGGTACTGCACGCGCGCTACACTGAATGGATCAACGTGTGTCTACCCAGCGTGCGTAAGCCGTTGAACCCCATTCGTGATGGAGACGGTGGCTTGCGATTGTTCCCCACGAACGAGAAATTCCCAGTACGTGCGGGTCATACGCGCGGACTGATTACGTTCCTGCCCTTTGTAAAGCCCCCCCATGGTCGGATGACTTGGTGGATTATATATAAAAAAGCACCCAGAACCGCAAAGAACAATGAAAAGTCAACGTGGAAACCGACTGAGGCGGTGTTTGGAAAATTAACAGTCAACGTGACTCACAGGTGCGTGTGGACTGTACACAGACAAAAGCGACTCAGGTAGGGAGTTGGGGCGGCACATAAGCGGCAGTGCGTACTGAACGAGCGCCGTTCAACCCGTCCTTCACTTTGGAAGGAGAAGGTGCTCCTCCGGTTTTCAGTCACGGACAATTGTATGTTGCTTCGTAGCGTGCATTGTTGCAATGTTACTTTTCTTGGTGGTTTATTAAATTACGGATTTTTCAAATGTTTATTTTTTCCTCTGTGCTTAAAAATCATTTAAAAAGCGGCCTGATTATGCAGCGGGCTAGTTAGAAATATTTTATTGCATTGTACAGTGACAATAAAGGTATCTTGCATAAAATTCTACAATAATTTGCTTAAAAGTTTCCTTATAAATAAGCAACTGACAGCTAAACTAAGGAAATGCTTCAATTAACAGCGGTCTAACATGGTGAATGTTTTTTCAAAATTGTTGCCACATCTTCACTGAATTCAGGATCATATACTTGGAAATACTGGTGCATACTTAAGAAGGCTAAAAGAAACCAGTCACATTGAACAACAAGATTATGGTGTGTTTTTTCTGTTACTGTTAATTACAAGTGCAATGTTAAAGGTTTTTAGGGAAATGTATCCTAAAATATTTTACTAAATTACTGAAAAAGAAGTTTGTTTTTTCTAGTTTATGCATTAAAGAAATTCAGTACAATGTATCTACTCCTTTGGGCCCTTGAGCAAGGCCCTTAACCTACAATTGCCTCATCCTGGGTATGACGTTAATCTGCATCCAGCCCTGAAAGCAGGTCCTACAACTTGCAGTGAAAACTTGAGGGTTGATGGCAGGAATGGCACTCCAGCCACTGTACAAAACCTCACACTGTTCCAGTGTGATGCTGAGGCATCACCCGCTACACTTGGGTCCCAATCCAGGTGGCTGGACATGTGGTGGGTGCAGCAATGTACTATTAGTGCATGTTCCCAACTTCTCTCTGTCTATCTATCTATCTATCTATATAAGCTGGTATGGTGCCTGATTACTTTGTAGTTTTAAATATAGCTTTATTTGCACTAAACAGTTTACTTTTTACTTGAACCAGAAACTAAATGTTAAACTACTGGAACCAAATGCTGTCCTACTCAGTTTGCTTCAAGATGTTTAATAGTAAACAATATTGACCTCTTCAGTGATGTGTTGGGAGTTTATTTACAACAATCTAAAACCCATCTCTGGGTTTTCATTTTTTATAAGTAAGTGCATTCACTGCTTTATTAGTCTTATTGCATATTTTTTATATGTGAAAAGAAACCACATTTACAAAAACAATTTGCTATTGCTACGAACAATGCTGGCACTGGTTCAATGCACTGCTTGCAAATCTATTCTAATCAACATGAAGTGTGAAATGTATTGTATATTATTGAATACAAAATTGTTTTGCCACTGTCCTTGCAATTATTCTGTATGGATAATAATTAATATAAATATTGGAATTAATGATGCTGTGTGACAAACTGTGTTAAATCAGACAAATTACTATATACTAGGATGGTTCTGTGAAACAGAGAAACTACAGAACGAACATAGTTTTTAAAAGGGTTTCTATTTTTATGTCACAGACATTTGTCTGTTGACATTTATGGTATACTGTAACTATTGCACAAACCATTAAGTACAAAATGAATGGTCCCCCAACATGCTATAGAGTATTGAAGAGATGTGATTATTTATTCTGCACTGGTCACTTAGTAAAACTCTAAATACAATAACATGCATATCAGGCTAATTCAAAATAAGATAATATTCTGTATACAGCAATATTGGCAAGACACTGTAACACATCTTATACGATTTGTGACTGAGCTCACATGCTGCAGTCTTCTAAAAACTTAGTGAAAAAATATTCAGAAAAGTACTTTCTTTAAACAGTTGAATTACAGCTATTAACTCTTGACTTCTCTTCTGTATCGTTAGATCGTTGGATTTCCTCTGTAAATGCTGCAGTGTCTTGATAGCTGAAATCTATAATGCATTTGTATTTTCTTTATTTAGCTGACACTTCCTGTTCAAGGCTCAGGAATTCTTTAGCTTAAATCTATAAACCATTTTCTGTTAGGCAAAACCTCAAACAGAATTTCCCCTAGTTTACTATGCACTTTTGACTTTATTGTTATTATTATTGTTAGACACAGCAGCATTCCAAGCGAACCTTGCTATAAAGCATTCTTGCTTAATCACCCGTATGAAATCTACTAATTTAATGTGCATCCTCCCACATTTTTTCCAAGGAATATTCTGCATGAGCCTTGTCCTCATAATAATATAAGAAAGAGTTATTTTGTTGTCATATTTCATGTAGTTTTATATGTATATTGCCTTGGAATGGCTGTATTTTTGTGTGGCTATACAAATTTAAAAAAATTTAGAAGAAGAAAAAAATAAGCCAGATTCCTGACAGACTTATTTTATAATTACATTAGTCATTCTGGTCAAATATTGAAAAAGTTTCTACACTTTTCTTCACAAAGAAAATGATTTTTTATAGTTTTAGATACAATTTAAAGCATTGTTTTTCATCTTAGTTAGGAAGAGTAGATTAGTGCCTTCATTTGCAAATTGTTTGATGATGATAATTTATTAAGCCCAGTGCTTAAGGACATTATTGACAAGCAATGTCCAATCCTTAATGTACTGTATTTTAAATCAATTTAAATGAAAGACATGTACAATGCACAGTTTTAAAATGAACTGCACTATGCTTCGCACAGTCTGATGATAATGAATGCATGTTATCAATAACTGATACATTCCTTGACAGAGATATTAATTAATAGGTCCTGTTCCCATAAGTTCCAAAAATTACATGTTAAATTAGAGAATAAGGTCGGGAAATATTGATGAGTTCAAATTTGAATAACTGTGTACTTCCTACTCAACTCTCTTGCCCAACATATTAAATTAGACCACTTTGTTAATCATCCCAGAATCTTTCAGATATGTAGGAGTCATAATTACAAGAAAACACAAATATTTATTCAAATTTAATTTCTACTACATGACAGAAAGCATCAAACAAGATGTTAATAGGCAGTTATTTTACTTTTGTTTAGATTAGAAAATTAATACTATTAAAATTAATATCCTTACAACATTCTAATTTCTATTTTAGAAATACTTTTAAGGCAGAAATTGCATTGTTGGCTGCTTCAGTGCTTATATGATTATATATTCCAGCCCTTTTTAACCTTCATGGAAGTCGTCAAGGGTCTGCACCTTTGGAGACCTCTATATTTCATTCTTAGGTCAAGTACAGTCTGAAACATAGAATTCCTGAACCACACTATTTTATGTGCAAATTAAAAATTTGAAAAAGACCTGATCAACTTCCATAATATGCCATCAATTTCTACATTTTAATATATTTGTTGTAGAAACAAGGAGATATCAGAACCTTGATTTTGTGCTGCTTTAACTGCTACTTCTGGTTTGAGCTGCAGTAGTAACAAGCTGAGCTGGGCAGACAAAAACTAATTTTCACCTGAAACATGCTCCAGCTCCTCTCTGGGGATTGATAGGTACTCCCATGTCAGCCTACATATACAGTTCCCTCTGGATTTATTACCATTGTGGCTCTACATCAAAATTTGCAATGATTAGTTTATGGTCCAGCTTAATGATCGCAAGGCAAAGAATCACAGAATAAAATACATTTATGTTCACAAAAAAAAAAACAAAAAAAAAAAAACTTGTTTTTCTTCGTGTACATATTAGCCTTTATTATCAGTATTCATTATCCTCTTGGCTTCATTAGACTGAATAAAGTGCACACTGGAACAGTTTATATATGGTTCTGATAGGATTGGGGTTAGAAGAAACACCTCCAAATCTGAGGCCATGCCCCTCTAACATTGTGGTGCAGCCATATTAATTTGGTCCTTAACATTCAAAAAACTCAGGAGATGATAATTGATTTTAGGAAACAGTCACCTGCTTACCTATCACTTGCTTTAAATGTCTGAGCCACTGGGATAACAGAGTCATTTAAATTTCTAGATACTGTAATATCACAAAACCTTAAGTGGGACAGTAACATCACCTACATTATTTAGAAAGATCATAAGAGAATGATCAAGCAATACTGGTTCAATTCAACACAGCCATTATCAAGTCCATTCTGACCTCATATGTAACTGTCTGGTTTGGTGCCTGTGTTCGAACTTACCTCACACAAAGATCATTGCTGATCCAGATCACCCAGGGCATCACTTGTTCCAAAGACTTCCCACTGGCAAACGTCTTCATGCAGTAAAAGTTACAACAACTCATCACCTAAAAAGTTTTTTCCCACGTGCAGTTATTCTTACTAATCAGGTCCGACTGTGTACTCGGTATCTATATATACATGTACACTAGACTGCCTGGACATTTTAATTGTACTATCTCATTATTTTTTGTATTACCCTTGTATGCTACTGTATATCATATTTTATAATTTTATCTTCGTACATTTAGATTTTGTATTCTATGTTGTACTTGTATGTTGCACCGACACTATAAAGACAAATTCCTAGTACACATTACTGCACCTGGCCAATAAAGTGAATTCTGATTATGATTCTCTATCACAGACCAAAAAATTGATGCAAAGGCAGAAGATGTACTTGACTCTATTGGTGAAGAGGAAGTTAAGTCCTTAGAGGAAACTTACAAATCATTCTACAAGCCCATTCTTACCCCATGGTCACAAGCAGCTGGTGGTGACCAGTAAAATAAGCTCACATGCACAAGTGGCCAAAATGAATATGATGTGCAGGGATATGGGGGTCACACCCCATGAATGGGTGAGGAGTTCAGCATCATGGGAAGACCTCACAGTGCAAATGTTGTTTCTCCATATTGACAGAAGCTAGATAAGTGGTCTGGATATGTAGTCAAAAAGCTACACCCACTGGTAAAATACTCAGGGCAAGACACAGACTGGAGAAATTCTATTTTTCAGGTGGTCTGAGTGTGTCTCACCATGGAAAGAGTGGCCTGGTCAACCTAGCTCAATGCATGGCTACTGTCACTCTTATGAGGATATTAAGAGTGAAGATAATTATGACTATGATATTAATCTTGCCATTGTAAACCGGCTTCCTCATTATTAATTGCTATTTATTTACACTTGCAGCATGGAGGGGGCTGTCCTGATGATTCTTCTCTTTAAATCCACTACTACATACAGTAAATATAATACTTTGTTTTATATAATAGTGGATTGCAAATAATTTTATGAAATGCAACGTCTATGCCCATAAATAAATAAATGAAATACACCCATGAAATATTTAAATAGGTCTGATTATGGATGACTGAATATTATAAGAAGAGTTTACATCATATTCAGTTTTACACTGATAAGACCTTACCTTTAAGACGTTCCTGGAGGTGTGGCTTTGCTTTGTCCAGTGGTGTTTCTCCGTATTTATTGCAGATACTAACTTGTGCACCATTAGCCAGCAAATCCTATCAAAGGTGAGATGATAAATGCTGAGAAATAAAATACATTTATGAAGAACTACATTTTAACCCCTGAATGTGCAGTTTATTGTTGAATTTTTCCAGGTACTACTGACATTAAAACATGTACAATATGCAAGCTGTTTATAAACTATGTTTTCTTCTTTTTTGATTTTAAAAGATGCATTTAATCAGTTACAGACCTTGCAAAAGTCTCACTGAAGACCAGATGCTATTTGTTCAGCTAAGAAATCTAAATGTTTCTCTGTAGTAAAATTTAACTAAAATTTCACCCAAGTATGAGAGATAAATGATAGAAGTGTAAATTACTCATATATTTGTGCAAAATTTAACAAAAGCTGCCTAACCATGGTGATGAGACTGGTGACTAGAGTAAAATAAGCTCTCTATATTTTAGACATGTTTACAGTGATCATCTATCCCCTAGCTTTTAACAAGTAATAGTTGATAATGTATGTATCATGCCCCCTACCACATCTGACTTGAAATATTGGAATGCTTACCTCAGCAACCTGTTCTTGTCCCCAGAAGCATGCATAATGGAGAGGTGTATTACCATGTTCATTTACTGCATTGCAGTCTGCTTTACACTGTATTAACTGGAAGACAAAGTGTACAATAATCACTAGAATCCTTTTACAAGGTGGACACATTAACCTGAAACTTTTACATTTTTAGATACAAAAACAACTACAGTCTGGTAAATTTCTAACAATATTAGGCAATGAGTACAACTTTATACAAATAGCTCCTTTTCTATTACCTAATAAATTATACCATATTTTGCTTGTTATTTTCATAGGTGAACTGACTTCATGAGTTCACCATTACAGTTGATTACAATAAAAAGAAGTTACCTTGCTGACAATGTCACGATGACCATGGCTAGATGCAAGATGAAGAGGAGTGTCATCTCCACGGTTCATCACATTGATTCGAGCTCCTCTCATAATAAGCATATCTACAACATTTGATCTGCCTTCTCGACAAGCCCAGTGAAGTGGGCTAAAGCCATGATCATCACTAAATTAAAATAAAAGGCACAAATAAAATAATAATTAATCTCTCCAAGAATATAGAGTTTACTGAAAAAAAACCGATAGTCTGCTAGTCTGAAGTTACAAAATTTCCTATTACACTTATAATTTTTACAGTATTAATAGTCTGATGGCCTACAACAATTTTTAATTTTAACATCTTCTGACAAAGGTTCTGTGAAAATATCTGTAACACTGTTAGCTATACAGATCAGTGGTTCTCAAGGGTGGTCAGTGAACCACCACAAGTAGTTTACAAGTGCAAGTCAATTAGTCTGCAGGCAAAGATCATCATTTTAGAACAACTAGGGGGCTTTGCCCCCTGCTCACTGTGCTTGCTCACCCGCTATGGGGGCGCGCTACACGCCTGCCACTTTGCATCTCTGCTGCTCACGTTGTGAAGGAGACGCGGTCAGATCAGCTGCTGGCCGAGCTGCATGTTCTGCTTGTTGCGCTGTGTATTAATCACTTAAAAGACTGTATAGCAGTTGTCCTTTTGACTCACTGCCTTGTCCCGCAGGACGTTAAAGTGTCTCCGAGAAAATCACGTATTGTCTCCTTCCAAGATTTTTTTTTAATAATAGAAATTACTTTGACCCTGATGTGTAAATATAGGCATTTATTTCTAAAAGTCTGACTCTTAAATTAACTTCTGACTGTTACAGTTATGAGAAATGCGTCTAAAACTACCTCTGTGAGCACACTATCTGACTTTCTTTCACACAGTGCCACATTTTATTTTAATTTCACTCCTATCTGTTCTGCACTAACTTGTCTCTAGCTATTGTACTTTCTCTTGACACTTCTTCAGGCTTCAATTAACCACTGTCATTGTGCAGGTTGTGCCTGGAGAATCTGAACCTGGTGAATACAGTTTCTTAATTCCTTGTCTTAGATGATGCATGCCACTTTTACTATGTCAATGTCGTCAGATTGCAGGGTTATTATGGATGTACAGCTTAAATACCAACCTTTGGAACATTTTGAGAACCAATAGTATAAAACATTTACGGAATTGTCCTTAGTGTGGCAGATCAGCTGGATAAACAACACAACAAAAGTGTGTTAGACAGAAGGCACAACTTGGAGTTTAATTCCAACAAATTAATAAAACTACAGGCAGTACTCTCTTTAGCGCCAGTTCGTTCACTATAAATTGTAAGCCTCAACTATTCTCTATGGATTCTAGTGCATATGGCTAACCATTTTAACATGCTTTCTTTTCACCAATTATAATTACAATCTGACAAATCAAAACGACACTTTAAATATGTAAGACATATTTCAAATCATTTAGTTAATTGGAATTAGAGAGATATGGAATTCAAAAATGCAGCCATACACATGAAAAACAGAAATTCACACGAGACAAATGTAAAATGGCTTGCCATATAGGGGTCTGCATGGCTTCAATGCTAAAGACATTGGCCCAATTCAAGAAATGGGTGAATATTTTAATGTCTCTTATGTTAAAAAAGAATTGCAAAAATTAGTAAATCTTTCCATTTCAGGCTTTCAAATGTGTACGTTTTACTACTGAAGACTTAATGTTGCATAGCAGTAGGATAAGCAATTTTTGTGACATCCTAACTGTATAACCCACCATGGGATCATATATCAACAGTCCCAAAACAAAATGTTGCAAAGGCACAATAAAGTTTGCGCAAATGAATACAACATGATACATCATTTTTGTAAATGACTTGTCTGAATGAAAAATATAAAATTGCTTTTCAAAAGCTGGAAAGTTTGAACATGACACTTTCACTTAAAATGCAACACATCACTATGACCTGACAGGCTAGTTTCAGAACAAGGATGTGGAAAACAACAAAAATCCAGTATGATACTATTAACTGAATTTGTAACATTAGAGAACAACACACCGTTTGATATTCTTCCTCACCGAGTCAATGTGTACTTTGAATTCTGTCTTGGCAAGATGTCTCCCAAAGATGACAAGGTCTAGCTATCCCTAAACATTGACAACTTAAAAAAACCAACATTTGCCAGTGTGTGGGACACCAAAAACTACAGGGACTGGTTATGGGTCAACTGAATCCGCTCCTTATGAACAATAAAATGAGCAAGTTTTGTGCACACCCAGCTTACTGACTCCTAAAATGAAGTCACTGTATCCAATGTTTCAAATTACAAATGATAGGTGACATTTGATTAACAAAACTACTGTGTAAAAACTCTTGGGATCAAACAACTGACTAGATTTCTGATATCCCTTAATTAGCACATTTTTCTGAATATGCACTAAGCTAGAATCAAAGTTTATCTAAAACCAGTTCAAGAATGTAGAAATGGTGCCTAACTTTAAATTTGACCTCCACCCATCCATTTACTGGAACCACTCAGCCAAATTCAAAGATAAGGCGAATGGCACCCTATCCCAGCATGCATTGGGCATAAAGTAGGAGCCAACCTTAGATGGGACAATAGTCCAAAACAGAAAAGAATCATGGGTTAAATCATATGTCAATTTATAGGTCTCAATTAACCTAAAATACAGTACATGCTTTTGGATCATAGAAGAAAACTCAAGGTAGACAAATGTAGGAAGGAGCAGTGCTAATTATTTACTACGCCAAGTGTAGCGCCCAACTTTACACAGCTGCCTAAACATTTATAGTCATAAGATGGAAGTGAAATTGTCATTTAAAGACATCAAAAAAGAGAACTGGGTATAAATACCATTTATTCAACTAAATGTTTATGTAAATATTATATCCCATAAACGTATTATAAAACTGATATATAGGTACAGCATTGTGTGAATGAATACACATTCCTTACTAAAATTCACATACTTTCATGTCACAAACTGGAAATACTCACCCTTGGTTTAAATCATTTTCTGTGTTGTCCAACCACAATCGCACTGCCACAGCATTCCCTTCTCGGCACTGAGTGAAAATGTCATCCATCCCTGTCCTGCTGAAATTCTCTCTTCTTACACTAAACCTGATAGCAGCACTTTGAATTAAGACTTCTTAAGAAAGAGGGGTCTTCAGGGAAAGGATCACGTAAGGGGTTTTCAGTGTTTTCATTCAGGTATGTTTGATGCTGTGCAGGTCACCTTTAATTGCCTTCAAAAAAAAACAAACACAGAAGATTATTTGAACATCCTTGTCCAACCACAAATGTAAACATTTTAATCCAAGAGCTGGTCAACACATAACTATATCAAGGACATGCAGACCCTGCAATCTCACTACTTCAGTTTATTCAGAATAATGACACTCATTTGGTTTATGACTACCATGAAATTATCTTTTAACTCTTCATTCCTTTTCTTTGTTGGCCACCAATCGTAGCCTACTTCATATTCAAACCCGTAGGTTGCCTTACTGGGTCACAACGGCATCTAACAGAGAATACAAAATTAAGCAGTCCTGCTAACCCAGTGCCTGAACACGGCTGATTGGCACATTAGTAAAATTAGAATCATTTGAGTAAAATCAAACTTGCAGGTGTTTCTTTTTTTTCTAAAAACTGTAAGCCTGAAAATCAATTAGAGTACCTTGAATGGGTGAAATGATTACATTGATTTAAACGTTAATTTTAAAAATAAACAAGAGTATAAACAAACAATACGATACTAAACAACATAAAACCATCACTGACACTATCTGAATGTCCAATTGGAACCAAGAAAATTGTGTTCATATTAAAAAATTTACAAAGCTCTAGAAGTTCATTTCATTGGATAATGTTCTTCCATCTGCTGATTGGACAGTTTCTGGCCTTAGATACAATGACAGTGTTAAATACAGTGAATATACTGTCACACACGTGTGCCAAGTTCCCTGCAGACCTTTCCCGGGAAATCCCACCAGGAGCCACCGCCTCGACTTGGGACACCCCACTTCCGGTCACGAGGATGACATCATTTCTGGTCATGGGGCCCGAGGATGACATCACTTCCGGTCCCAAGGACGACATCACTTCCCCCAGAACTTCCTATAAAGCCTCACACCTTTTCCCTGGAATTCAGTTCTGTTTTGGACTCTGTCTTGTAAACTTGACTCAATCTAAAAACATTTACTTTTTGCAGCCAGGATACAGAATTATACAGGTGGCTGCCCCACACCTTGCCATGTCTCTTGTCTCTTCATATCACAATAGATAAAGAGATGAAATGGGATTCACTGACATGAGTACCTTGAATTATTTTCATGAATGTGTTAATAGTAATTTCGGTTGTCCAATAATGTTCTTCTTATAATATAAATTTTGTGATCTCCATTCTCCATCAAAACACAAGATTAAATATTTTTCTCAGTCATCACTAAAAACAACACAGGGTAAATAAGAAACAGATAAAAAAAAAAGTTTTCTAACAGTCCAAAATGTATTTATTAGGTATGGTAATGTAGGGCCTTTTTTATCAGTGCAGTTAATTTCTAAATTTGAATCTTAGGTACAAGGCAGGAACCAACTTTGGACTCGATGCTAATCCCTAACACTGGAGGAGTCACCAGAATGTGTGGGAGTAAACCAAAGTACCCATACAAACTGTAAATAAACATGAAGCACAATCTGAGCTATGAGTTAAGTATGTGAACTTGTATGTTTCACAAATGGAGGATGTGGACACACAGCCAGAATGTGCAAAGTGAAATAAAAGAAAGATAAGGAGAAAATACTCCAAACTGAGCAAAGGATGGCGGCAAGAAACTGACAGACTTATGCAAAAAGACCAAGTATGTCCAAATCTGAGGAGATGTTAAAAACTTAAAAATAAAAATAAGGAAGTAGGAATATTGACTCACACAACATCACTGGTATTATATTAAGTGAATACTTAAACAGCAAAACTGAAACAAACTCAGAGGATGCTTGGTAGAATTACCAATTACTGTTGAGAATACCTACAAGAATACAGTAAATGGCACACAGTAGGTATACAACATACAAAATACAACATATTATGCCAAATAGTAATGTCAGTTGGGTGTCCTCCAAAAGCATATTTCTTTGACTGGTGAGTCTAAATTGACCAGAATGGCCATGTAGTTGTGCTCCAGGATGAGTTAGAGATCCATCTAAAGCTGGATGCTGCCTTGTACCTCATGTTTTTAGGAAAGGTGTCAACTCCCACCACCTTCACACATGACTTGTATTTTCTGTTTTTCTTTTATGTTCACTTATTTTTTATTCACAACAACTAAACATTAAGCCCGTTAAAATAACGGGCGCTAGAACAGTAGTGCATAAACATTTGTATGAACAGTCTATATTAAATGGCAAGGGACCTTGTATGTGGCTGTAATATGTGTCACTGTATTGTGTGCCTTTAATTTTCTCTCTCAGTAATACTGGTTTGTATTTCCGTGAAATGCCTGTAATTTTGTCTGACAGTAATACAGTGGAACCTCGGTTCACGACCATAATCCGTTCCAGACCGTATGAACTGTATGTAAATATATATTTTTTTTAAAGTTTTTAAGCACAAATATAGTTAACTATGCCATAGAAAGCACAGCGTAATAGTAAACTAAATGTAAAAACATTGACTAACACTAAGAAAACCTTGAAGAACAGAGAAAACTAACACTGCAAGAATTTGCGCTATAGCCTTATGACCCGCTCGCTAAAAACTCTTTTTTTAATGAGTTTTAAGCACAGGGGAAAATATGAACATTTGAAAAATCTGTAATTTAATAAACAACCAAGAAAAGTAACATTGCCACAATGCACGCGCGTGCCTGTGTGTGTGTCTCTCTCTTGCACGTTTTTGTGTGTGTCTCTTAAGCGCACGTCTCTGTGTCTGTCTGTCTCTCATGTGTGTGTGTGTGTGCGAACCGCGCATGTGTGTGTGTGTGCGCGACTCTCGCTCGCGTGTGTGTGTGTGTGTTACTCTCGCTTGTGCGTGCGTGCGACTCGCCTGTGTGTGTGCGCCTGTGTGCGTCGTGTGTGTGTATCTCTCTGCACAGGGAATGCACAGGAAGAGACTGAACACGTGTTGTGTGGCCCCGCGCATGCGCACTTCACCAGAAGACACACACACACGGACACTGGACGCACACAAGGGTTTTATTAAAGAGGATAATAACCCTAGGCTTTTGGCTATGCAATAGTGGGAGTGACATTTTAATTTATTGTCTACCACTGCACTGTATCTGAATAAAATATGTAAAAACTGGATAAGATCAATTTAGCAAAGATGAGAGAGTTAATTATGTACAGACAACTTTGTTTAAAGCATTAAGAGAACAGCTTGGACATTTGAATGGGTAGCCAAGAACTGTCAGGCAAGCAATAAAATCAGGATTAAATAAGGTAAAGGAGAAATGGTCAAGAGAATGAAACAATGCATGAGGGTTAGTGCTCTGAATTCAAATCCACAGACTGGGGGCTTTTCATGTATAGTTTGCCTCCTCTTCTTGGGTCTGTATAAATTTTCTCCATGTAATCCACTTCCTTCTATGTTCATTGGTAACCCTAAGTTATCCTTATACATGTGAACAAGAGTAAGTTTGCATGGAGGCATTCCCTGTGATGGACTGGTGTGTTTTAAAGGGATGGTTCCCTCCTTATTATCTGTGTTAGATTAAGCAAATTCAGGATGGATGGAATAAAGACAAGTGAATAGGCAATGAATAAGCCATTATCAAGATGATCTGGGAGAATGACAGTATTATGTTGGACCTGCTAAAACCTTAAGAAAACACTATGCTGATCAAAATTGCTCAGCGTAAAAATTTTATTTTGCTAGCAGTGAATGAGCAGTTCTACCAACAATGACTTTGGAAATCCAAACTGCAATGAGTTAACTACAGATAAATTATACCCAATCACTGAGTATTTGTACCTTTTTACTACAAGAGCTGAATCAGATTATAATGTCAATCATATGGAGGACACAGGGTCCAAATTCTCCAGTAAAAAAAGCATAATCCATACAGCAGGGCTATTCAATAAATTCAGTTAGGCCAGATTTTCAAACCAAGAAATTTACCTGGGCCAGATCTTTTCAGTAGCCAGTAAGCAGCAGGTAATGACAAATTTAAACCAACACAAATCAATGTATTGAAAAAATGTTTATTCATTGTTTCCCTTTTAAATTTGGTCACATCTCACACAGGTACATCAAAACATGTATAAAAAAAAACAAAAAAAAAGCTATAACTGAACAGAATCCGAGGTAGTACCAATTATTTTTTTATTTCAAAAGTGGAAAAAAGTAATATTTTGGTCATATCTAACCTAGGCAAATCTCAAAGTGCATAAAATCAAAACAGTGTATTAGCAATAACATTTGTTTATCTTTTAAAATAAAATAAATATTTTGGTCATATATGTCCCAGGCATATCACAAACTGCATTTGACAGAATAAAAAAAAAGCTGTCAATGCCAAAGTGCACAAATCCATAACAAATGATAAAACTAAGACATACTGAGGGAACATAGGTTCATTTTAAATCACTACGTGTGATTAGACATGGCTTTGTTACACATCCCACATTATGTTGATACTGTACCGATACTCACTACTGCATGGTCTGGGGGTGGAGTCTTGGGAGAAAGCGCTTTGTGGTGGCTCAGGGCACCTCCCTAGAGAGAGCTGAGTGACACGGTCACAGCGAGATGAGAACGAATGGTAAAACAGCATGAAGAGGAAGTGGAAGGCTACTATTTTTTGTTTTTGAGGTTTCCCCCCCAGTGACCTAGACAAAGAGCAGTAAGGCACCACTTATATAGAGTGGCATAGCGAATAAAAATCCAGTTGGCATTTTGTACCTTTTTACTACAAGAGCTGAATCAGATTATAATGTCAATCATATAGAGAAGGACGCAGGGTCCAAATTATCCAGTAAAAAAAGCATAATCCATACAGCAGGGCTATTCAATAACAAGTTCAGTTAGGCCAGATTTTCAAACCAAGGAATTTACCTGGGTTAAAAAAAATGAGTGGAGGGGCAGTAGTAAGCATCGTGAGCATGACTGAGAGAATAAAAGTGAAAAAAAAAAAAGGTAACTTTTACAAGTCCTATAAATGTACAGTGGCTGTTACAGACACAAACCAAATGTACCAAATGTATGTGTTTACTGTATAATATTAACAACAAGAGCAGCCCACTACTGAAAACGGTAAACATAGGAGGCAGTGGGGATCGAACCGGGGACTCTTGATTACAAGTCAGCAAATCTTACCGCTATGCCACAGAAGCTGTTGTCCTATCCTTGAACCTATTGTGAAAGTTTTTATTTGATCTTTGGACTTTAGGCTTCATACATTATATAGTTTATGCCTACATTTTGTCATTTATTACTAAAATATGAAAAACATTTCTGTTTTAACAATGTGTTTACTGATTATTGTAGAAATAGAATACACATGAAATGCATGTGTTCCAAATAACGATCTATTATTTCCACTCTAAAACTCCTGCACTTCACTCCAAGATAATAAATCAAGGAATGAGCTGGGAGAACTTTGTGCACGTTCTACAGCGGTGGGGGGATGGAATAGCATGCTGCTTGCCTTTATCGGCACATTTACAGGACAAAATACACTGACAGAGAGGTACCAACAGATTTAAGGTGGGCCGGATCTACGAGTTTTTTTTTTTAGACTCTGGTAATTCTAGTATTAAGTATAAAAAAAAACAATGTTCTTAATGTGATAGGAAAGATATTTTTAAAAATTAATGCATGAGTTGCAAAATATGTTTGTGGAATTCATTTTTGTCAATTTCATTAAAGTTTTAATCTCTATGTAGAATGGATACCCCTCCTTGAACTGACACCTTATCGTGATGGAGGGGTTTGCGAGTCCCACTGACCCTAGGAGCTCTGTTGTCTGGGGCTTTATGCCCCTGGTAGGGTCACCCAAGGCAAACTGGTCCTAGGTGAGAGATGAGACAAAGAGCGGTTCAGTAAACCTCCTATGAAGAATAAAAACTTTGGACTGCGTTTTCCATCGCCCGGACACAGGTCATCGGGGACTCCCTCTGGAGCCAGCTCTGGAAGTGGGGCTCGATGGCGAGCGCCTGATGGCCCAGGTCTGCACCATGGGGCTCGGCCGGGCACAGCCCGAAGAGGCAACATGGGTCCCCCTTCCCATGGGCTCACCACCCGTAGAAGGGCCAAGGAGGTTGGGTGCAGTGTGAGTTGGGTGGTGGCCAAAGGCGGGGACCTTGGCAGTCTGATCCTTGGCTACAGAAGCTGGCTCTTGGGACGTGGAATGTCACCTCTCTGAAGGGGAAGGAGCCTGAGCTAGTGCGCAAGGTCGAGAGGTTCCGGCTAGAATTAGTCAGGTTCACCTTGACGCACAGCTTGGACTCTGGAACCAATGTCCTTGAGAGGGGCTGGACTCTCTACCACTCTGGAGTTGCCCCCAGTGGGTGTGGGAATAAATTTTATGGACAGAATTTCTAGGCGCAGCCAGGGCGTTGAGGGGGTTCGGTTTCGTGGGCTCAGGATTGGGTCACTGCTTTTTGCAGATGATGTTGTCCTGTTCGCTTCATCAGGCCATGATCTTCAGCTCTCTCTGGATCGGTTCACAGCCGAGTGTGAAGCGGCTGGGATGGGAATCAGCACCTCCGAATCTGAGACCATGGTCCTCAGCCGGAAAAGGGTGGAGTACCTTCTCAGGGTTGGGAGCGAGATCCTGCCCCAAGTGGAGGAGTTCAAGTATCTCAGGGTCTTGTTCAAGAGTGAGGGAACAATGGAGCAGGAGATCGACAGGTGGATCGGTGCGGCATCCGCAGTGTTGCGGGCTCTGCATCGGTCTGTCATGGTGAAAAACAAGCTGAGCCGTAAGGCAAAGCTCTCAATTTACCTGTTGATCTATGTTCCTACCATCACCTATGGTCATGAGCTATGGGTAGTGACCGAGAGAACGAGATCGCGAATACAAGTGCCTGAAATGAATTTCCAATGAGTTTCCTCCACAGGGTGTCTGGGCTTTCTCTTAAAGATAAGGTGAGAAGCTCAGTCATCCAGGAGGGGCTCAGAGTACAGCCATTGCTCCTCTGCATCGAGAGGAGTCAGATGAGGTGGCTCAGGCATCTGATCAGGATGTCTCCTGGACGCCTCCCTGGTGAGGTGTTCCGGGCATGTCTAACCGGGAGGAGGCCCCGGGGAAGACCCAGGACCCACTGGAGGGACTATGTCCCTCAGCTGGCCTGGGAATGTCTCGGGATTCCCCCAGAAGAGCTAGAAGAAGTGGCCAGGGAGAGGGAAGTCTGGGCATCTCTGCTCAAGCTGCTGCCCCCACGACCCGATCTCGGATAAGCGGAAGAGGATGGATGAATGTAGAATAGATATTTTCTGAATGTCATTTCTCCATATATTCCAGTTCTCTCCAGTATTCCACAGATGTGCACGTTTGGGCGACTGCCTTGGCAGAGATAAGTGTGTGAGCCCTGTGATGAACTCGTATCTAGTCAAGGCTTGTTACACTCTCCCACACAATGCTGTCAGTATGAAGTCAGACTCCACCCAACCCTGCAACTGGAAAATACAGGTGTTGACATGAACGGATGGATAACTTTAATCAAATGAGTGATATCTAATGTTACTTCACACTGTATTCCTTTATCTTATGCTGTATATTATACATAACTATTTTTTGCAGAATTAGATACCTTGTTTTGGGGCAGAGTGGTAGTGTCACCAATGAAACCTTTGACATTGTGAAGTCATCTCCAGGTCCTTAAATGCAACAGTCCCCCAGTGTTACTATTTAAACATTGAATACTGTATATAACACAGAAAAATCAAGGCAGTAAAATTTGTGAGTAAATGTTTTACTGATTTTTTTTTTTTTAGCTGTGGCAGAGAGACTTAAGAAATATCACATTAGTTAATTTCCAGTACCCTAATGCTGTGCCGATAAAGACAGTTATAGCAGAGGTCTGATGCAAGTATATGCCTAAAAATAAACTTTCCTTCTAAAGAAATAATCTAATCCCACAATGCTAAAGTAATATTTTTTTTCCATTTCAGGGTCAGAAAGAGCCAGAGTCAATCATGGAAGAATTATGTGCAAGAAAGGAACTAACCTTAAAGGGGATGCCATTCTGCTGCAGAGCACCCCAACACTGTTACGGGGCCAATAAAATCATTGTTAGCCTAACTGTCATGTTGAAAAAGAAAAATACCTAAGAAAAAGCAAAGGAACAGGACCACAAGAAAAAACAAACATTGCTCAGAAAACAATAACCAAAATACACAAAAGATGTGAGGAGGTAACAATAGCAACTGCAGAAGCATTAGGAAGATGAAATTACAATCTCTAAAAAAGAATAGAAAAACTGACGGTTTATACTGATTTTAATGTATGTAATTTTTAAAGAAAAAAAAGCCAGCTATGAACACACATGTACTGACACACCTACCAAGCAAAACCATGCCATTGCAGCACAACATAAGGTAGTAACACAACCCTTGCAGTGACGTCACAACTGTATAGCTATCTTGGAACCACAAAAGGGCATAAAACAGTGGTAGAAAAAAAAATATATACTGTACTGTGGGCTATCACAGGAAACCTAAATTCCTTTAACACAACTGAAGAATATTCAGAGGAGAAACCCAAGCAGTAACAACACACAAAACAAATAAAACAACAAAACAAGACCCTAGCTGTCACTATGGACTACTTAATACCTCCATGTCTAACAGGAGGTTACACTTATACACTTTCTCAGCTGCAATCTACAAATTCCCAATTTATTACATTAGGATAATTGCAATGAGAGAAGGACATTCACAAATTTCTATTCACCCAACTCTCATAAAATTACATGAACTTATTTCATGTGTCTATTATTCTCTTGAAGAAAACCTGTGTCTCTCTGTTGTTATTTAGAAACTCGTTTTAAAATAATACTTGTGATCCACCTTGCTAATTCTATTCCTAATTCTGAACACTGCTTTCATGTCATCTCTTCATAATCATCGCATTATCACTCCTCTTCTCCACCTTCTTTATGCACTGGTCTCACCCCATCCTGTCAGCTGGACCTTTGTCACTCTCCACCTGACCCCTGGTCCAATGCTCTTTTGCTGCTTTCACATCCTGTCATATAAAAATAAAGCTGGGCTTCCCAATTGGAACTTTCACATGCATGCCCTACGAAGCTGAACTCAGAGTTCGACAATTTGGAGGGAACAATGTTACCTGAATCCTCTGAGGTGTGTAGCAACACAGACTTTATGCCTCAGTCAATTATTAAAAATAAAAAATATATAATTTTGACAAGTTGCAAATGCAATTTTGTGGTCGAACTGCATTTGGAGCAACATGATACACCTTTATATATGTTTAGTTTGCTCTTTACTTTCACAAAAGACAGTTTTTTTTTTTTGCAGATCAAGTAATAAATCAATACTTAAGTCACATTTCTCCATATCATCTGACTGGAAATTCACACGAACAAACTGAAGTGAGAAGTTGAAATGTAACGGGTCTACAAAATATAGAGGCTAAGATGACTTTCTAGATATTTTCAAATGAACCATTCATTTCTTTCATTTTGTTTCTGGTAACATTAGGATTACGGTTGCACTATCATTGGGAAACAAGAGAATTTAGAGTATTAGATTAAAATTAATGTAATCCAGTCCGGACCCTCTAATGCTGAGCTAGATAAACTGTATTTAGAAGGTGGTGAATGGATCAAAAATGGGGCGTAAGAAGTTTACCAAGTCATTATCATCATTCTGCTGACTAACAGGCTGTTTCATGTGAATCCAAATGCCTTTTTAGTCACTTCTTCCAGGCTGCCTTATCATTTAAATGACACATACTGTAATTCACACATTGGGCAGGACATTAATAGTGTGAGTAGCACTGCTGCCTTACAAACCCACATCCCGGCTTAGAATCCTATGTCTGCAAAGAGTTTGCATGTTCTCACCATTTCTGTGTGGATTCTTCTCTTAGGTGGGCATCACACTGCACAGCATGTCACACATAACTGCAGTTGCCAGATCTAACGTCCTTCAAAAAGTGAGATTACACAACTGGAATTACAGGGGATGCCAAATTAAACAACTTGCTCATGACCCATCAGCACAGTTTCAAATATTCTAACGTACAGTAAAAGTATCACAGGATTGACACGTGTTGGTAGCCAATCAACATGGAACATCGTTTTTCTTTCTCCACTTTCATGGTATGACAATGACAAGGCAAGGAATAGACATTGCGTCATCTCCTTCATTTGCGTGGTCCAGAACACCCATTTCCCTTTATTTCTTGAGACTGCTATTGCTCTGCTCCAATCTTTTTTTCTTGTAGATTTGATTGGGCTCTTAGTTGTTTGTTGGCATTAAGCTTGCTGTTAAGTGCTCATGGATTGTTTAGTACACAAAGGAGCATGTCCCTCTCACATGTAACAAAATAAAACCAGCTTGATTGTGTTGTGGCTAGTTGCAAAGCAATATGACTGAGCCACTCTAGAAGCCATGCTGCATAACTGGTGGTCACAAATGTGTGTTGTTATTGTCCATGACTTGCTAAGTTGATGTAAATGAAGGCTACAACTGAAAACTGCTGGAAACACCATGCAATGTGATGGGGGCTCTAGAGTGTCTGCTCCCCGTGGTATACTTAAAGAGGAAACATTCTGATGTTGCCAACATGACTCAGTCCATATTTACAACATAATTACAGTATGTGGAGTGAATGTATCTAAATACTGTATATGCAATATACAATCGCCCTACTGTATTTGAAAGTTTTGAATTCAAAAAGTTCCAATTCAAGCTTTGGATTCAATTCACAAAACTCTTCCTTTCAAAGTCCTAACTGTGTATGCCAATTTCTTTGTGAACTTCTGGGAAGCAATTTTCAAAATTTTCAACTTTACAAGCTCAAAACAGAATTGTTGCAGCTAACCCAAAACCTACTCTGCTCTTAAGACCAATGAGTGCAAGTTGTCCCCAAACTTTCATAAGAATTGACCCATTCCACAGAGTCCACTAAATGTGTAATCATAAAAATATGGTCACAAATGTTTTCTAGATCACAAAAATATAATCACAGTAATGTTTTATGCAATTTAATTATTATTGCATTTTGTTCATTTGATGGCACCATATCTTCATTTTATTTTATCAGTAACTTCCTCCTTTAGCCATTTTGGGCTATTGTCATGTTGCTGAGGCTGTGTTGTGTTTAAACATCACCAATTGAGTGCTAAGCATGTGGCCAGATGTTAAGGTACACTTGACACCATCAGGCCCACATTATAAAAGATGGTGATGTGTAGCATAGGAAATCCAGGATCTTGGAGAAATTAAAACAATCTAGAACATTAGGTCTTGCTAGATATCTAGCAAGCCATTTTTCAACATTTGGCCATAATAAACACACACAGACAAAGTTGCCCCTCTTTCCAAACTGCTTGAAATGTTGAGCTATGAATAAAAGGACTTGGGGGGGGGGGACTGATTCCAGGTGGATGACAAGCTGTGCCGAGTTTTCCCAACCAAGATTCTGTGCCTTTAAAGCAAACTCAGGGCTGTTTGCCAAGTACAATGTGAGCAGCAGATTGGACAGTCCTGTGAATGCGTTTGTCTTCATGGAATGATGTCCTGCTACAGCCCCTGTTCGTTTACAATGCTATTATCAGCCTTGAGGGCAAGGATCAGAGTCAGTGTATCAGAAGCATGCATGGTAAAGAAGAGATCACATCTGTAACACTGTAAGCTAGAGCAGCTGTGATGAGAGTAGATCATTCAGCCTAACAAGCTGGCCAATACCAGCCACTTAAGTTTCTCCAGAATAAGTACTATAAACCACACCCCTTGGTAATTTATTCCATGTGTCAATAATTCGGCACATAAGGAAACCATAATATTTGTGTGAAATCTAACTCTACAAAATTTACATCTCTAAGCACTGTGTTATTTTAAAGCAAAAATCAAGATCCAATGTGTATTCCCTACATAATTGTGAACACTTTAAATCATGCCCCCTCCTAAACTGCGTTCACCTAACTTGGAAAAGGTTAAGCGTGTTCAGTCTTTCCTCAGAGCTCACCCTAGTTACCCTATGTCTTTTTGTAATATTTGAGGTAAAACTGTACATAGTACTCCATATGAGGTCTCCTTGTAGGATGTGCAAAAATTGGAACTGCTATAGATAGACAGAACTTTATTTGGCCCAAGTAGGACATTTAGCAATTTACAGAAGCTAGAGAAACACAAACATACTACAGCAACCCTAGCCCCCTCAAATTTACTAATTAATCACAAAAAACATAAAAACATCTGCCTTGTCTAATAAAAGAGCAGTCCCAAAGAGGCATCATAAAGGAGAATTGCTGTAAGCATGTAAGCTCAAGTAGCATTTCTTGACACACTTTTGTTGAATGACTCACTGGCTGAAGGTACTCAATGCGGGTGTGTCAGAGAGAGAGGATGTGCAGCACTGCTCATAATGGCCATCAGTTTGGTCTTCATTCTTCCCTTTGGTATGTTTAGCATAACAATGAAAAGTACATCTTTAGAGTTTTGCAAAATCTGATAGTAAAAGAGTGTGGCAGGAAACTGGAGTACCAGAACAAACCTTATAAACAAATTACAGAACAACAATGACTCTGTCAGCCCCATTTGGTGAGCGAACAGCAAAGTTGTCCCAAAACCACTCCCAAATGCGTTACAGTGATCCCTCGCTATATCACGCTTTGACTTTCGCGGCTTCACTCTATCGCGATTTTTTTCTCATACACGCTTACGTCACTATGCATGTGCTTTCTGAGAACTTTTATCTAAGCCCTATGATGGCTCTAAAGTGCTGCTTTTTCTAAGCCTTCTGACAATAAAACTAAGCGCCGGAGGAAGATGCTTACTATTCAGGAGAAGGTGAAACTCTTGGATATGATTAAAGATGGCAATACCCTACAAAAGCCTCCTCACCCATATGAAGAGACAGCGCCAGCAACTGCCTATCAAGATGTTCTTCAGCCGCACACCCAGATACCCATTGCCTACTCATATTACTCCTTCAGCGGAAGAAGACAACAACACACCTGCTGAAGATACTGCACCACCTCTGAAGACTCTCCTACTGAGGTCGTGCCTTCATAGGTTAGTGGTTGTGTGTAAGAACTGTGTGTGTCTGTGTGCAATTAAATGTACAGTGCAATAATCTACTATATAAAAGCATTCGGGATTGTCCTTCCATCCCGTGAGTGCAAAGCGCAGCGGTATTCCGCTTATTACAGACTTACTACTTGTGGCTTTAGGTACGAAGCGACGCGATGTGAGCAGAGTTCTGGTGCTGTCATCGTTCCCTTGCTTTTATGCGTGATGCGCTGGAAAAATAGACAAAATTATGTCTCTGGAAATAATTAATGTTGATGAAGTACAAATGCCTCACCGCGTAGTAAATATCAGGGGAGATGGTGCTTGCTTATTCTCATCTATAGCTTACTTCGTGCATGAAACTCCGTCTTTAGCGGTACAGATTCGGGCTGACATTGTACGACTTTGGACAGGCACTTGAGGGGATAAAAAAAAACTTAGGTTTTCGGGAGATGTTATGAATGGGCACTTTGATGTTCTCATTCCCTACACTTACATGCCTGATGTACACATGGAGCGCACACAAATTGAGGATAAAAGTCGGTCGCCTTAAAAGGTAGGTGAGCCTATTAATAATATGATATTTGTAACGTCTAATATGTCTTATTTTCTCTTATTTTGTCTAATATATTGGGTAATATGAGTGTAATGGTGACTAAAGAGTGTTATTTCATGTCTAGAGGGCTCTAATAATGTTAAAAAATGTATTTAGAAGGTCGGAAACAGGTTTTCTATACTCTAACTGTAAAAATATTCGATTCATAAATAAAGAATCCTACTTCGCAAAAATTCATTTATCACGGTAGAGTCTGGAACAGATTAACCGTGATAAACGAGGGTTCACTGTATATTTATACAGGATGGTTCAGATCTAACTATGCAGAAGCAGATTGTCTGGATGACTTTGATTTATGCATGGACTATTCCAGTTTGGCACAAAGACGATTCTTCATGTCGTCAGTTCACACTCTTCTCGATGGTCCGGGATTTTCTGGGTGATTTTCTATATAATAAACTTAAGTTACAGCGTAATGAAAATTGCATAATTAGATCTGGACCACCCTATACACTTTAGTACAAATTAAAACAACAAAGCAATACTGACAAACACCAGAAAAACTTTTTAACATACTTGACATTAAAACTAGGAAATACAGCTATGATAAAACACTCAGAAGACCAAGAGAAGATACAGTTACAGTAAGTCAGTGCTGGAAGAAAGGATGGCAGGATAAAGAAAAAGTAAAGAAATGACTGTGCACAAATGCACAGAAAATAATCCACATAACTAAATATATTTTGATGTGCCTTTGAGTCAACAAGCAGGGTACTGCCAGTACGTTTTTACCGCACTAACAAGGAGAACAAGAAACCAGAAACAGGTTGACAATCTGGTTCCAGGTGTTTCTCTAATACAAGTAAGAACTCTCAAGGAAGCCTCACAGTAAGGAGACCCGAGTTCGCTTCCCGGGTCCTCCCTGCATGGAGTTTGCATGTTCTCCCCGTGTTTGTGTGGGTTTCCCCCGGGTGCTCCGGGTTTCCTCCCACAGTCCAAACACATGCAGGTTAGGTGCATTGGCGATTCTAAATTGTCCTTAGTGTGTGCTTGGTGTGTGTGTGTGTGCACTGCGGTGGGCTGGCACGCTGCCCAGGATTTGTTCCTGCCTGACGCCCTGTGCTGGCTGGGATTGGCTCCAGCACACCCCTGTAACCCCTAGGAAATAGCGGGTTGGACAATGACTGACTGACTGACTCTCAAGGAAGTTTTAATTTTACATTAATCACATTGAATGTGAACTGACTTGCACAAAGGGTTGAGGAAATCTTTAATATGCTAATTGTTCTTTTAGGTGCTTTTTATATTCATGTTACTCTTTTTTTAGACATCATTTTTACATGGCACAAAAAGTACAACTTTCCCAGACTAATTTTCCAAACAACATGCACTGCATTGCCACTCTCTGGTCCCATGATAAATAAGTGTATCAAAATAAATGCCTCTTTACCTAGATATATTTCACACATCAATTAATTTTCCTAATCTTTATAATCATTTGTTATAGCCACCTAATATTTAATCTTTCCTGAGGACACCCTGTCACAGTGAAAATAAAGATGCCAATGGAAAAACAGTTATTGCAGTTAACTAGTGTGTCTAAAGTGACATTTTATGTTGAACACCGAATCTGTGAATGTACCCGGGTCTCCAAACGCTGGCTCTTGTCAGTGACTCCCAGAATAAGCACCAGGTCAAGCAGGGTCAGAAAAAGGATAGATGGTTAATAAATAGTGTTAATGTTATATTTTATGTATGAAAAAAATCAGCTCCATTTGGAATATACTATCATAAACTTCGATTAAAGAAATGTTTCTTCTTAACGTACTGTAAGCAGAAACTGATTTACTGCAAGTTCCTTTGCAATGAGTGCATGCCTGTCACTTTCCCTGAGCCGTCAGCGCCGTCGCAGAGTAAAAATGGAAGCCCTGGCGCCGACTTCGAGAATGCGCTCATTAGGTTCACTCAGAGCATTCAAGGAGTTTAGAAATGTCCTGTTATGGAAGCAGCCAAACGGCTGGATTTCTTGCCTGAAAAGGCAAGGCTTTGGGGGGAAATAGGAGCTGAGAATACGGCCAAGGGGGGCCACTTTATTTCCCCTTTTCCTTTAGTCACTTTTAAGGGGAAAGTTTCTGCAGTGCCGTAAGATGCTTCCCTGTAACTTTTTAATCCTCTTTAACTAGGAAAATATGCGTCAAACTCCACTTCGGAAGACGCCGGGCAACGTAGCTGCCTCTGAAATAGTGACTTTTAAAGAAATCACTCAAAAATACATACATATTTTCAGAGTTCCGTCTCCACGGACCGAGCCCAACTTAAAAGCTGCCTAGCCGCTCGTCCTTGTATTCAGACGTCCCAACTTGTCGCTACCACCGTCCAGCCACGCCGGATCCGTGAGTTACGTGCATGGACTACACGGTAAGGGCTCGGTTGGACACGGTCCACTCCACTTTTTTATTCGCTGTCTCACCAATTACAACAGACAGAACTGAAGTAAACTGGAGAGTCAAGAAAGAAACATGCGGCGGTACTTTATGAATTAATTGCTTTTTCATGCAAAAAAGAAGATACCTCCGCTGGGCTCCTCTTTTCAGTTCCATACTTGACATAAAAGACTTGACGTTAAAAATGATAAGTAAACGCGCTGCCTGACACGGCCATTAGATCGGTAAGAACGCTTGGTTTCAACGGCAAGCCAGGATTTTTCCTTTAACTGCTGTCTTTCGCCCAAGGTTAACCACAATACACACACGCTCGACTAGTGCAAGCATAAAATGAAAATAAATTACCTGCAAATACACACACAGTGGATTTTCAATCAAACTTTCCCAGATATCTTGTTTCTAGTCCACACCCTCAATTTGTCGTAAAAAAATCCAATCTTGAGGGGGTCGAACAAAATGTTTGCGTTGAAAGAGAGAGCGCCCCCTACCTTTCCTGCGCATGGACATAAAAAGAAATCTGACTATATTACCGCTATGTGCTCCGCTCTTGCAAACCCGATGATGTCATAACAGGGCGGGGTTAGGCGCGTGGCCTCCGCCTGCAGCCAAGGATTTTATGAGAAATGCGTGGGGGTGTGGTGACGTCATGGATGGGAGGGCTTAGCCGGCGGCTCTTACTCAGAGTCTGGCACTCAGTCTAATTTTGTTTCTGGGTGTTGTAATGGAGTTTTTCAATCGAAGAATCAGACATGTTTGCAGTCATATTTAATAACCATGTTCTGGGTACGGAAGATGAATATAATAATAATAATTTATTACAATATGTTTTAAACAAGATGAGGCCACATTTTAGGACTAACAAAATGCTTTACTTTTTTGTGATTAGGCACATTCAGAACTTTGGCTACATTTTAACTGCTTAAATCTATAAAAAAATAGTAAGAAAAACTAAGACCTATACATGATTATTAGTACTAGGGGTGGCTGGTAATCAAACGTGTGTTTCGTGTAGCTTTTTTAATATTATCGTAGTACTGTGCAGTATTTGCCAGCAACAGGCCAATGGACTCATGGATATTTACAGTAATTTGAAAATGTAAGTACACTCCATAGAAATTGTTGACTTATTGAACATATCTGGAGGCAAACATTAGATCTTTATGTAAACAGTGCCTACAGATAAAAGTGATATACACAAATAAGACTGACATGGTGTATTCATTTATATAACCTAAATTAACAAAAGAGCAGATCTGTCACATGGAACAAGGAAGTACACCCCTATATTTATCACCACTTCAGGTCCATAAAACTGGAATCAGGTGTTCCAGATTGAGTGCCAATGGTCAGAACATCCTTGTAGTTCATCCGAGTATGCAGATGGCTCCTGTCTTATTTAAACTGAAGATATCTAGTGCGTTTGGTGTTGTTGTTGCTATTGACGGGTATGGTGTCATCAAGCCAAGATCAAAAGAGCTCGAATGGCTCAGAAAGAAGAAATGGAGGGTTGTGGACTGTCCTAATGAAGCCCAGATTTGAAAGACATTGAAATTTGGAGGTATTTGAAATGGGCAGTACATGCAAGAAAAACCACAAACATCTTGCAACTGAAGGAATTTTGTGGTGAAAGATTTCACCAAGTCGATGTCAGAGACTGGAGAGAAGTTATGCAAAATTTATACAAGAAGTAATTTCTGCTAAACAAAAATCTGTAGACACTATTTGCATGAAAACTAATGTTTGCCTGTTCAAATATGCTGAAACGTTCAACACTTTCAATGAGGTGTATTTACTTTTTAATGTAAATCTATTCTGTTTTTAGATAGCTTATTATCTTCAAAAAGACTGCTTGCTTTAGTCACACTAAGTTAGAATTCTTATGTCACTTTGGCAGACTTGTCGATTTTATAGAGTCCCTGCAAGGGGTTCTGAAGCTGCTTATTTGCATGATGGAATGCCACCTTATTCTATTGGTAACTCATTCCCAGACTGATGCAACTCATCAGTGCTGTTACGTTGTTCTTAAAGTGCTGTGAGGTGATGTGCTCTGTGTAGAATGCCATATAACATAAAGACTTTTTAATAAATAGTGCTTTTGTACCACCTCTACAATAACAAATCTATTTTAATTTTTTGTGAGTAACAAATTGACTGCTAGAACACACACACCTTCAGCAAATTCCACTCAATAATTTACATAATTATTGTGAGTTGTAGCAAGAGGACTATACATGCATAACACATACCCTTCCTCCAGTCTAGACTCAATTATTCTTATGCCCTCAACATACTGTAACTTCTATTCATGTTTTCTTTGACTTGGCCTCATCTCCAAATCTTCTCCAGTCAACTTCTGCCGTTCATCCTTACCTACTACATAACTTATCGCTTGCCCAAAATCCTAATGTGTCTTCATCTTACCTTTTTTTGTCACTGTTGCTTTTTGGTCTATTTATTGCTGTTGTCTCATTCACATTTGGCAGTAGCCTTGTCTAAAGCAACTCTGTAGTCAACATCCAGTTTAAAAAGTTTCAATCAATAAACAAGTAAAAAAATGTTTGTGTGCTATAACATTCAGGTGCGTTTCAAGACTTTAATTTACATTTATTTGCTTATCAGATGCTTTTGTCCAAAGTGACTTCCAAAAGAGGTCAACATAATTGAGTAACAATCACGGGACAATTTGGGAACAAGTGTTACCAGACAAGAGTATAGAATTGATTTCCATAGGCGAAAATCTCAAATTCACCAAACAAGAGAGTCTTCAAACACTTCTTTGACACATTTAGGGAGACACAATTTCTAATGGAATTAGGCAGCTTGTTCCACCAGCCAGGAGCTACACATGAAAACAGTTTGGATTGGAATTTGATACCAAGTAGAGGTGTTCATCAGCAGATGTGAATGGTTGAGAAGGAACATAGCACCTCTGGTATCTCCATATGTATAGGTTCAGACCCACTGACCAATCTGTAGGCAAAAATTAAGGATTTGGACTAAATATGTGCTGGTACAGGAAGCCAGTGTAGTGATCTGAATAGAAGAGTTACATGTGCCCACCTTGGCTGGTTGAACACCAGACATGCTGCTATATGTTGCATCATCTACAGAGGCTTGGTGGAAAATGCCAGTGCTCCTACCAGCAGAGAACTGCAGTACTCCAGTTGTGACAAAACCTTTGCCTGGACCAGGAATTGTGTTGCATATTCTGTCAGATATTGTGCAGAGTGACCACAGCAACATGGTCTTTGAAAGACAGCTGGTCATCAATCACAGCCCCCAAGGATGTGTACCAACTTGGCATGTATCAGAACAGAGATGGGTGTTGTTGAATAGGTTGATGAGCTGGAATAACAAGAAGGTCAGTCTTTGCTAGGTTAAGCTAAAAATGGTTTTCTTTCATCCAGGTTGCAATATTAGAGAGACATGCAGAGATTCTAGCTGATGCTGTGTGGTCCTCTGGAAGGAATTGCTATGCATCGAAAAACAGCGATGATAAAGCTTTAAGATCAAGAGCTCCCTGCATTAACCCCATTTGTTAATCACTATGCAACAAGGGCTCAACAAAGGCTTTGTTTGTGTTATTTAGCAGTATACGCTTGTTAAGATGCACTACAGCAAGCCCTTCAAGGCCCTGTTCTAAAGTGCTGACAGCTTAAATTTAACTTTAGCTCCAAAATATGCTAGGTTGTCAAATTTCATAAAATTTTATATGTTTATAAATTATGATCACCTTTTTACACCTGAACCCAGCACCTCATTTTAATCCTGCTTTCTGCGTGTTAGTGACACATTCTTTCAGGTATCCTTGGCCTGTCATTTTACTTTGTCCTCATTTAGCTTTACCATTTCTCATCATCCAGATGTGCTTCTTTTATCCAAGGACTCCACCACTCAGTTCGGTTTATGGATTCAGATACTACATTGTCCTCCATAAGCAAATCCCCTCAAATTAATCTGCAGCACAGACTTTATTAATTTTTTTTTATAAATTTAACCTACTTGGAGAATTCTTTGGCAGAGCTGAAACATGACCAGACAAACGTTTATGCACAAAACAAGAGGCCACCAGATTGTTTAGTAATAACTCAATTAAATATGCTCTGATAAAAGTTTTTTTAGGGCCAATCCCAATCACCATTGTCAAGTTACTAAATCAGCTATTTCAGATACAAATTTAGATTTGTTTAAAAAAACTGTAACACTAAGCTCTGCATTAACTAGGAGATGTGGAGAAGCCTTATGTTCTATGTGTTCTATGTTGAAGTGTTAATTTTAGTATTTTTATAATTAAATTATAGGCCAAATTTGTTACCTGTTCATTTTTAATAACAAAATTCAACTAAGTAGGCTTAATGTCCAGTGACCATAAAATACTTACATAAAATAAAACTCCCTTAAAATTCAGTTTTTTAACAAATAAAAAATGTAGAGAAAATATTTGTCCATAATACATGTGGCGTACAAGAAAATAAAATGCTTCACATAATTACAAGCTGTCGTATTGTTTAATTTTTTCAGTATTGTACTTATCTGAAACAAAGCTTACTTAAAAAAACAATTTTTACCTTTATCTTAAACAAAAATATATACTCTCATATGTTGATACAATTAATTTATAATGAATCATTAATGCTGATTAAAAGTAAATATAATGTACATGCACTTACAGATTTTAATAATTTTTAATCATTAATTGCACTACAGCTTTTTTGCTGTTAAAATATACATTTACTATATTTATACAGGTGTTTGTGTTTTTTTCTTCAGTGTTCCAGCTATACATTCCTCATTGTTGATGTGTTATTATAAATGTGCATTACCATTTTAAATACACTGTACTGCACTTGTTTCTTACCAACACTTATACTGTATGACACAAACAGACACTGTAATAAACACAGTACAAACCATTAAAACAGTTGTTTATCATGAAGATAAAAAGCTAATGCTTAAACAGCTTCCAAGTAAAACAGACAGATTGTGCTGTTAAGCTACAAGGCTATTGTTTACTATGCAACCATTTAAAATTCTTCATCTCTTCTATTTCTAGTTGAAAAATGTGAGCTATTATACTTAAAAAAAGCTCGCTCACTGTTCACACTCATGCAAGCAGAGTTTGGTTTAATTAAAAGAACAATATACTGTAAAAAGGTCTGAATTCATAAAAGTAGCTTTTCTTGCTGTTTGTCTAATTGCATAGGATGACTCCTCCAATTCCCTTTTTCTCAGTTTACTATCCCACTTTCTGTGGAATAAAGGCTAATATTCCAGTCTTCTTCTCTCTGTCTCTGTTAAAGTCTGCCTTACTGCTCTCTGTTACCAGGAAGTTTGCAGCAAAAAGATGTGCATTTGCTCAGCTGCTGCAATACCTCGCGTAAATGAGCACTGCAGCTAAAGTACTGTAAAGCTGTAAAATTGTGTTTAGTGATCGGCTAATACTAAATCTTTTGTAGTGAATATTGTCTGATTTAGATTGTTGACTGATCGACTGTAGCATTACTAATCTCAATCACGTAATTTTTCAGTTTGTCAGGGTTTCTACTTCACCACTGTGACTCAGCAGTTTTTTTCACATTCTCACTATTCTTGGAGAGAAGGAGTGCTTCCTTATTTCTGTATCTTGGATACATTCTTCCTCTTAGTTTCTTCTACGTGTCTTTAAGTACCTAATTCACTTCTTCATTTCCTCTAGGTAAATGTGGCATTCATATGTCAGGATAGCTTTTGGAGTTCCCACTTATGTTGTCTCACCTTCCCACTTTGTTGCTTTCATGCAAATGTATGGCCAGATTTTTGGGAGAAATGTGAGGTCATTGCTGAGTTACCCCTTGGTCCACATAAAAAGTAATTCAAGATAAGCTCTAATTTTTTGTGCAAACAATAGGCAAACTAAATGCTTTAAAAGTGCATTGTGTCACTCCAAATACAATCCAACCTCAAAACTACCATTTCTGGGTGAGGAGGTAATTATTTTTTAATTGTATATAATTGATTGATGCGAAATGTTAATATTACATCAAAACTATTTTCCCTGAATTATCCCATTGAAAGCTTCCACTTCAAAAATTTTGCATGTGAAATTTTCCACTGGAAAACTGGGACTTGTCATTAATGCTATATACTGCATTCCTAAGTTCAAAGTTTACTAATAAATTTGAGAATTTTAAGGATCTGGACTACTGTAGACCCACACACAGGTTTTCTAATTTAAATGTCCAGAGTCTATCAGAGAAAACCATGCCCCTTTGTCCTCAGATGGGTACACAATTTCAGTATTGCTTTTGCAGCATGCTGACCAGAAATGGAGTCAGTATTCCAAATGCTGTCTCACTAGCACTCTGCTGACTAACCTCTTAAACTGTAATTCTAACTGAAATTGGTATCTGTTGTTTGTCCTTGTTTCAATGCCCTGGACAGACAACCATGTTAAACATTATAATTGATGTATTTTTTTATTCAAGTTGGTGGTATTTTTTAGGATGGTATGATGCACAATTAATATCTAACAATAAGCAAACCATGATAATATACAAAGCAAACTTAAAATGGCAGTGCATGTTCATAGTCCACGTGGAACATTAACATTCTAACCATTCAAGAAGTTTTAGGAAAAAAGCACGATGAATGATAAATACAATTATGCAACAAGGAGAGGTTAGAATGCATAGCCCGTCAGAACCAATCAAGCAGTTTCCAGGATGTAAGTTACCTTCAATTTTCCTGGCTAGTATCCTTTTGAGATATTGACGTAGCATTTCCATAATCATCTGTTAGTTGTTCAGGAAAGCCACATAATGCATTTTAGTGTTGCAGGGTCTGTACCTATCCTAGCAGCACCAGGCACTAGAGTTAAAAAAAACACAACCCTTGATGGAGCAGTAGTTACTGACTTTTCAGACATGGTATTTTTTTTTTTACTTTAACAAAGCCTTATAATTTGTTTGATCCAGAAGACTAGTATTGAATATTGGTGTGTTTCTGACTTGTGCCCAGTACTACGAGAGACGCTTTTTATTCTTGTGTCCCTGAACTGGATGAAACAGACGTAGGGGTACATATTATTATTATTTTGGCTTCGGCACGGAAAGGAAAGAGTTATGGTATTAGGAACCATATTAGAATTAGGTGATGTTAAAAGTGGAGTATGAATAGTAAGAATGATCTGGATAAGAATATAAATAAGTTAAGTTTCCTGGGGAAACAGTCAAATCATTACAGAGGGACCTGGACAGCAGGCAGTCTCGGGCAGATTTGTGGCTGACGAAATGTAATGCTAGTAAATGTTAGGTAATACACATAAGAAATGAAAATGTTAGTCTTGAATGCACAGTGGGAGGTGTTCAACTTGAACATGCACCTTATGAGAAAGACCTACGAATTATAATTGTCATCACTTTTAATGTCCAAACAGTTCACAGAAACCATTAAAAACCATAACAAAATTTTAGGTTATATATGTGTTGGAGATTATGCTTAAAATATAGAACACACTAATCAAACATCATCTGGAGCACTGTGTGCAGTTTTGGTCTCTAGGCTATAAAAAAAAAGACAGCAGTGCGAGAAAAAGTTCAAAGAAGAATGACCAGGATGAGTCCAAGACTAGTAAGTATAAGCTATGGGGAAAGACTGAAGTAGATGAACGTTTGCAGTTCAAGCAAATTAAGATTAAGGGGTGAAAAGATTGAAGCATTTAAAATTCTGAAAGGAATTAGTACAGCAGTTAATTTATAAAAAGCTCTCCGACAAGAACATGGGGACACAGACACTCTTTGGAGGGTAAATAATGCACAAGAGCATTAAAATGTTCTTCACACAATGAACTCTACATACATTGAAATAAATGACCAAGTAGTGCAGTAGACCATAGGTCTTTTCTAGTTCCTCAAAATTCTGCATGATGTTATTTTGAAGAAAATACATGGATAGGATTGGCAAGCTTTGTAGGGCTGAATGTCCTGCTCTCGTCAAATGTTTCTAATTTTTTAATGTGAAAAGATAAAAAATATATATACACAAGAGAAAATACACTCAATACAAACATTACTTCCTTAAAGATGTAATGGTGTAATTGAATGGTGGGCAAGTTTTTCTGCTAATTAGTGGGGCCTGTTGAAACATCTGCTCAGAGTCCCACCATAAACTCCTAAAATACTTCATTGCCATGGTGGGGATTCTGCTGCCAGAATGTTTTCAGCAGCGTTCAACAATCTGAAGCTTGCAGACTGCGATGCCAATCTCTCTTCTATTCAAAACAAATTAATCCATTATCTTCAATTTGATGGCAGAGGGGCATTACTTTCACCATTTACATGATCTGCTTATTTTTGCCTCAAATACTTTTGAGCTCCTTTTTCATTAGGCAGGTCCTCAGTTGTCATTATAAGCTATCTATCCCATCACATTGCTTTCAGTGTTCATGTGTAGGGCTCTGTCCATGAGGCTTCATCAAGTTTATCTTTCAGACCAGACAGGAAACCTAGTCTCTTCATTGCAGATCAGTTACTTTATTTTATAACTGTTCTTTACACATACAAGGTGCTGATCCTGCTTGATCTTATTGACATTCTACACAAATAGTGCGTTCACATCATTTTTGATTTGTAGTCTATTCCCTGTGACTGTGACTAATGAATTTCGGTTATCAGGTATTCCACTTTGTTATAAATTATTTTTCCACTTTCTAATCCTGCTCTTTCCATTCAAGTTTCACAGATGTCTGGAATGTATCACAGTAACATAAGGCAAAAGCAAAAACGAATCCTGGACAGGGCATGCTTGTGTACAAGGTGGGCACTTTCACCCAAGTGACTACTGGGACTTTTGACTGTGAGTAGTCTTCTTGTAAGAGGCTCACTTCATTTGAGACCTGTTCCACTATTTTTCACTGAAAGTCACCTTCTGTATCAAAGTGAGTCGTAGCTACCAATTTGACAATTTCTGACTATGGCACGAATGTAACAGGCTTCATTTCTTAAATCTGGCTACCTTACCATGAGGTATGTCTCTTCTGACTAGGGTCCCAAAATTTAAGAGGATAGTGACAAACAACTTTCTTAGCTCATGGAACTAAAAATATTGGTGCTTATCAAGTTATATGCTACAACACACACTGTTATGTTCCAACTCAGTTAACTAAAAATGCCAAATGTGATAATCGGACATGATTTAAAAAGGAAAAATATTATTCTTTTCATATTTTGTTCCTGGCTAAAGTCTAAAGCTGCCATGATAGGCTCTTGCCCTCATGAATTTGAACTGGAATTAAGAGGGTTCAGAAATACTGGGGCTACTCAAGTTTCTGAACAAAATACAACACTTGACTTAAAAAAAAACAGTCATTATTTTAAAGGCTAGTAATGAGGTAGAAACAACACAATTAAGAATGTCCAAAATGGCCTAATTTAACTTCAAATTCCAATGGCAGAGAGTGACACTTAAATGCCATTTTGGGGAATGGGAAATCAGTTCACTCTAACTGTATAATACACTAAAAGACTACAAACACAAATTGTGATTTTTTTATTTTTAAACTGATGTTTGCCAGATTGCTCACTTATATATTTAATGCAACCTGTATCCAATTCTTATCTTTACACAGGCAACAGTTTTTTAGACAAGCAAGAATGTGCAACTAAATGAAAGATTAGATATGACAACACATTTATAGCAACAATGCAACATAACAATCTGTGTTATCAATCTTTTAATTATCTTATTCACACTGCAGATTTTTTTTTTTTTTTTAACACTGCAGATGTTATTGTTTAACGGGCACCATAACATAATGGATAAGAGACTACACAGTAAATTATAAAGATTAAGGTTCAAATCCCATCTGTGATCCACATTATGACCCTGACCAACTCACTTAATCTGACTGTGACCCAACTGTAAAAAACATGTGTAAGCAACAGTGTTATGTATTTGTACTTGTAAAGTGCCTTGGCATGGTGTTCACTCTAAAAAACTCTTTATGAAGTTATTTTGTAGCACTTTATAGCTATGTCTGCAAATATTTAGTCAAACACGGTTTTATTAAAAATGGCTTCATACACATTCTCTGAAAATGAAATTAAAAGACACCACTTCTGTGTGGGTAAAATAAAATTGATTATAAATCATTGTTCCTACATCATTGTTCAAGTTTTAGGACAGCAACCAGATACTTTGTGGATGAAGTGATAAGAAAAAAAAATTAATCTCCAGTTGTCTGGTCTGACCTGTGCCACAACATTAATATGACGCACTTCCTCAGCATTATTCTTTACAGGCTATCTCCTAGGGAATTGCACCCATGGGAACAGAAAGACATTTGTTGATTTGCAATCGCACATACTAAGCATCACACTTAATAATTGCAGATTACAGAAGGAGAAGTTCTGAAAAAAAACATATATATATATATACAGCATATTGGCTTGTAGCATGTTAATGTTACAGCCACCTACCACCAGGGCTTTAGTTCAATTTGAGGATGCAGAGCTCTGAAGAAGCCACATGTACTCACAGCAAGATCTATGAAGAACAGCCACTATATATACAGTTGAAAGACATCTCCAACTGGCTTCAAAAGAAAGACTTAAATCTCATTCTCATTGGGCATGCTTGCATTAATACTTTATAAATATCACAGCATGTGGAACAGGTTTAGGATAACATTGCAACCTTATGTACTTAGAAAGCAAAATTTATATAAAGTATGAACATTTTTGTGTGGTTTGAAGTGCATCCACCGTGGACTTTCCTTTTATAGTGTAAAAACATAGTGGTATATTGATAAGTGAGTCACTGTAAGTGATTTGTTTTGAGTGTGGGATGCTTCAATTGGCTGGTAGGCTGTCAAGTTGACTGGTTACCCTAAATTGATCTCATGCGGGTGAGTGGTTAATTGTGCTCTGTGATAGACTGGTGTACCATTTTAGGATAGGCTTTGCTTACCTATATTCCTGAAGTTGAAAGAGGGATATAAAATATATAGATCACGTAAGAAATATATATATATCCGCCACAGCGGATCATCTTTTTCCATATTTCTCTCACTGCACCACTCGTGGTATTTATATCACTGTATCTGAGTGTGAATCACAGCAGCAGCTGATCGGAAAGAGAATTATCGGTATACGGCATTAAGCACACGCAAAACGTTTCAAAGCCTTTCCTGTACGGACCTCGCGGTTTAAAACAGTTTAATCCCAAGAACTTTAAATGCAGCCAATCAAGTGCTCCTTGTAGAACTGTTTGTACTTATAAGTACAATCACCCCACTGTAAACTTGCACTATAGTTATAATATCACACAACCTGAGCCACTTTATAAAGCGCGTATTTACATATGATGACAATATCATTTTTAAGGTGAAATGCAGCAAAATATGTTTGTTAAATTATACAGATAAAACTTTAACTTCATTTAAATAATCTATATTCTTCACTGGGAGCGTCTTTAAGGATAGAATAATTAAACATGTACTACGAAGATATTTCAATGTTCTTTAAACATTTTGAAGAATCAGCGCTAAGCTTACAGATGGCTTAACGTCTATTACAGAGCTGATTGTATGGCGATCGGTTACTTGGGGAAAGAAAAGCACTGACTGCAGTGACGGCTACGCCAATATATATTGAATATAAAACAGAAAGATAAAATAACAACACAGCTAAAAACGCAGCGACAAATTTCGGCAAAAGTTAAATGCTTGTATCATGAGCACGAGGCGGCTAGTGTCTGCAACATACGTGGCCATCCACTGTGCATGACATTGGCGGGCGAAGGAGCCTCCGATTCTTCCTCTGCCCAGTGCCACCACAAGCCTAGAGCCGCCCCTGAGTACTGCTGCAATAAATTATTTCATCGAAGTGAAACATGTTTAATAACGTGCTTTAACTCCTATCATCATGAAAATGACATCACGTATACATCTCAGTATTTTAGTTATTCAGAGAGCTGTAATATCACAAATGTAATTGATTCTGTGTCCAGTTGGAGGAAGAGAGCCGGTTTAAGAAGCAAGTAGTGATTCACACACATAGAGCACATAGAAGATCAAATACAAAACAAAGCATTTAACGTGCTACTTTAATTACGATGAGATTTTAGAAACTGGTTAATTAAACAATTTTAAGATGAATTTTATGATGTTCTACTTTAATGACAAAATAAACTACGTGATTAAAGTGGAAATGTCGAGATTGAAGTGGACATTTCGTGCTTTTTCCCCACCGTGTGGCTTTTTTCTCTGTACCCTAATAAGCTTTCATATGACACTCAGACAGTGAGCTTACAACTCGGCTTTCCACGGCGACTTTGATATGTGACTTCTTTTTTATTTCCGGCACTGTGCGATTTTGTGGATGTGAGCTTTTATGTTTCTCCAACACGCTATGCCACTCGATCAACTTCCTTTTGTTGATTATACCACGGCTTATTTGAACAAATAGTATGTTTTTCCTTTGCCTCCACTTGGTATTCGCTGAAATTCTTATGTTTCCCCCCGTGCTTTTCCCATTGTCTTTTCACAGAAGGCTGCGCTTAAGGGCTATTTATATTGATTTGCATATTAAAATAGGCGTAATTCTGGGAGGATTTGGGGCGTTACATAATGCGCGTGCACGAGCGTTAGTTTTCACGCTGATCGTGATTTATGTAGCGGAAGAATGTGGAAGTTGGAGTACGCACAGATTCCTGCATCTGGATTTTTCTGTGCGTAAGCACATTTCGGCTTTTGTGCTTACGCCATGTTATAGTGCGAGTTCTACGCACGGCGTTATACATGAGGCCCCTGGAGAGTCGCAGTGGCTGCAGGTTTTTGCTCCAACACAGTTGCTTAATAAAAAGCACTTATTGCTAAAGTAACACTTCTGCTTCACTTTAGTGATTTTGAGCCCTTATTGCTTAATTTTGTCTTAAACGGCTATTTTAATTGCTCCTTATTATCAATAACATGCAAATGACAAGAGAGAGCAGCATTTCTCCATTTAGCTTATTTACATTTACACCTGTGTGTATTTATCTGCACTATTGGGTTTAATTAAATACTTGGAAGAAAAATGAAGAGAAAAAAGTGAAGGACTGAGAATTACTACGTCCATTTTAGCCTTCAAATCATTTGCATGATAGAAAGGGAAAGAAAATCTAGGATATGAGAATGACCTGACATAGCTGAGTTAATTTAATTTCATAGCTTGTTAGTGCTTTATTGGCAAGAATTGCTTTCTAATTAAGCAACCAGGTCAGAACAAAAACCTGCAGCCACTGCGGCTCTCCAGGACTGGGATTGAGGACCCCTGATATATAGTGATTAACAAAACAGTCCCAACATTTGATATTGCTATAATTTCCAAAAGTGATTAATAGTCAAATTTTCCTTTGTTATTCAAGGTATTTTAGAAATCTCTAAATTCCTTGTTCAATTAAAAAAAAACATAATTATTCTAAGTATTTATTATTTATAATAAACATTTATTTTAACCATATACCTCATAAGTTAAAAATGTATTCTGTACATTAGTCTGTTGTTGATTAATTTACTTTCCAAATTGACTAATTTCAAGGCAGTGTCACAATGGATTATTCCTGCTGTGTCAGATGCAAGGTGGGAGCAAATCCTGGATGGTGCTCCAGCCTATCACAGGGTACACTCATTAACACACCAACATGTATTCAACCAATCCTGCAAGTCTTTTGAAAATGTAAGGAAATTCCTTAAACATGTAACAGACAACTGAGCTTACCACAAAGGTGTCTTGCCATCCCCTGTTACAGATGTCCCTAAATTAAACAACCTCCTGCTATAAATTAAGACCTGAAAATAAAGAAACAATCATAAGCCTGAGATTCGAAAAACTAAGGTCTACAAGATTTCAGCATGCAGAAGATGCATAACATTTTTTTGTTTTTATATAACCTTAAATAGCAGATTACATAAAATATTTGCAAAAGCAATTTACTTTATTATGCTTTTCCATTTTTTCACATATTCTGCTGAATTAAATTTTTTTTGTGCTAAAATGAACATTATTTTCAGAAGGAATGACTAGAAATTTAAATGCAAACACCAACTTAAAATTAAGTTGGCAAAATGGTTATCTTAATGATTAATATAATTACCAAAGGAATACACTCACCCACCAAATGAAATGAAGGTTCAGACATCGTCTGCGTACATAGTCTCTTAAGACTCACAGTTGGCAACATTTCAAAATAGCAGCATGAACACAAAATGAATCCTACACAAAAAGATTCAGAAATCCTTTTCCAACCGAATTAACTTTAACAAGGAGTCTTGTTAATTTAACAGATACCTTTCAAAATATCAGTCTGGTCTGAAACTATTTAATGAGAATAACTTCAGTTAGAAGAAGAAATCACAAAGTTCCTATTGCAGTTGATGTCAAATTAATTCAGAAATGGAAAAGAAATGTAAGATATAAGGGATGGTTGGCAACAGGAGCACACTATTCATTAAAATGTGCATCATGACAAAAAAGCAAACTTTGCAAGACCATGTGTATTATCTTTATACCAATTTATTAAAAAATAGAAGACTCTTACTTTCAAAAAAAGGAAAACAGTTAAGGATCTGAAATAATGTTCCCAAAAGACAGCATACGTAAAATGTAACAGCCTTTGATTTGCTTGATGCAACTCATTATTTATCTGGCAAAAAGGCAAAATACACAGCTACAACTAACAAAATGTGTAAACAAATATCCTTTAGTGAAGCCGACAAATTTGGCATGTTTACAGTTTAATCGAAAATACACTGTTGCAGAAAATCAAACTTTACTAAAACTGTAAATATGCTAAGAACTATCTCATCTAAATTACATACTGCATTTTGAAATTCCAAATCCTTACTGAAATACAGTGACCAGTGTGTAATATTTAGGGTTTTGTTCTTTTTCACTGATTCTCCCAGTTAAAATCCAGAACACGTGTTAACTTTATTATTTTGTTACATAATCAGAAATGAAAATAACTCCATCTCAAATCCAAAAAGCACAGCTTTCCATAAATTTATACATAAATATTACAAAAAAGCAAGATCCAATTTTGTGTTGTCACTTATAAAAATAGCTTTTTTTTTCTTTGCCATTTCAATAATGTTGGTAAAATCCCATCTATCTCTATGGTTTTATGTATGTTTAATAAGCACAGCTATGATAAAAAAACAGACATGCTATGTGTGAAAAAAACATAGCTGCACTTTTATTGGCACCCCAGGTTATGTTTTTTATTCATCTGCTTTTGCCTTTCATAATTTTATATACCATTTTCATTTGATAAACAAATTCAAAAATAAAAAGTGCACTTCCTAAAACTAACTGTAAAACATATATGAAGTAAAAATAACATTTGAAAAATGTTTGCAGTGCAAACTAATACATATAATCAGTCCATCTCTATCCAGCTCTTTCTTTCTGGGTTCTGAATCTATTTCACATCAAAGCTACTGCAGTGCATCGCTTGTTTCCAAACTCAGCCCAGTAATGTTTGTTGTTGACAAGCTTCCACTCTCGTCCTCTCCACTATCCACAGAATCATCATCATCATCATCATCACTGTGTCCTCCCATCATAACCTGCTGCACTGCTAAAGTGGCACCATCTGAAGACAAAGACTGGAGACTGTCCACATTTACAGACACCATACCTCCTACAAAAATACAAAAAATGGTAGTTTGCATTTACAGCATTAAAGAATGCAAAGCATTAAAAATACTGTCATAGGCTCACTTATGGACTAACATTTTTGTCAAAAATATCTGCCCTATTGTGAATTAGCTTTGTTCTCATAAAAGACATTTTCAATAAATGACTCATTAATAATAATTTTTACTGATATTTATTTTTGTGCAATAAAGATTTAGACTCATTAATGAGCTACACCTATGTAACACTGGGCTCAAAATTACATCAGTTTTTAGAGTGCAAGGTTTAAATCCTGGCCTGGGCACCAACTGTGTGGGTCTGTATGTGATTTTCCAAAGGTACTCCTGTTTTCCTTCACACAACCATTCATAGGTTAATCAAAAACTCTAAACTGGTCCCATATGTGTAAGAGTGTGACCTGCAAGGATCCGGTAACTATAGGATACATCTGTGCATACACTCAGCCACTCCAGGTTAGTTTAGGGCTGCCACACAAACTCACAGTGTTTCCCTGAAAAGTGGGAGGAAACCTGAGTAATTAAAAGAAATCTACACTAATATAAAGAGAACATGCAAATGAAATTAAGCTGATTTTAAGAAGTATGTAGCTACATTTCTACCAGCTTCATAAATCTGCTGTCTTCATGTCTATAATCTTTGGCCATTTCATATCCTAGCTGTATTTATTACTCTTTTAATAATTGTTTCAAAACTTACAAGTCATTCAAAAAATAACAGAGAAGAATTATAAGCGTTTCAAATATATTTATATATGTGAAGATATATGGGGTCATGGGATGGCAGGAACTCTTTCAACAATATGCTATTTATGAAATTTCTATTACTTCCTGACAGATGATCAAGTATACATACCATCTGACATTGTTATTTCTGAAGATTGTTGCTGATTGACACTGGAAATAATAGAATCTGGCCAAAACCTCTGAAGAGGTCTGTTTTGTGCAGTTTTTTTCTTTGTCTTTGGAGTTTCTGAGCAGCTGGCATCAAGCATTGGTTGAAGAATTCGCCTTCGAGCATTGATGAACCTGGATATAGAAGTGTATATAGGAGTATAGAAAAGGGAAAATTGGAAAAATTAAAATAGGAGATGTGTACTTTGAAATTACATTTCCATTTTTTTTTCCAGTTTGCAAATATCAACTTCTTTACACAGGTTTTCTCCCCTCACTGAGAACTCTACTATGCTATTGAAGCCTCAGATTCCTTAGTGTATTACAATACAATAAGGTGGTGATTTTAGTTGCAGATGTCATAAATTAAAAAAAGAAGTGGGATTGATTATTTTTGCAAGTGTTTCCAGAAATAAAACCTCCCAAATGCATATATTGATTCAATGCATTATTATACAAACATTCTTGAATGTTGGTAAAGTAGTGAATTTTCACACATTTCACAGACAAGCAACCAATTGGTGCATATCTCCTACAGCTTAGTAAATACAGATAAAAAGCACTGCTGCACATATTAAGATAGCTCTTCAGTTCTGTTCAAGAATAAATTTTCATTGAGGCCGTTAAGTGTTATACTTGGACCATTCATTTGTTCCAGTCTATCAGCTAGATATGAAAGCAATGAAATTTCAGCCGTTTCTATTATCTAATCTTACCTTTTCTACTGGTAAGAAAAACATGGACTTCCTCACATTATTCAGATAGACTTGTCAACACCATACCTTCATCCAGATTTTAGACAAGTAAAAGCAGTATCTTCCAGATCAAAATAGTAAAAAGGCAAATATGAAAGGCTTTAACTTTATACAAAATATAAATTATAAATAGCTGTCAGGCCATCAATTGCTGCAAAATATTTCTATGCTGGAGCAAACCTGAATTTGGGATGTCAATATAAAGCTCTCTAGCAGAAAAAACTGCAATTACGATGGTAAAGTTGTTTCTATATTATATCTTTATTAAGAGGAAGCATAAATAGGAAATGGATGATACGTTATAATAGGGAAAAAAAAGAAAGAAGACCTGAAACACTCAAACTCCCATGTTTTTTCTTGCTCTTCCCTTCACAATTTGCTACATGTCCTTTTCCAATTTGTGCCTAAGGCAATCTTCATTAGCCATCTATTACCACAGAACACTTATGAGTAGTCTTTTTATACAAAGCTAACCAGAAAAATAAACAATGTTTAAACTCTTCGCATAAAATCAAAGTGTTGTAGATGTGACCACATTTTTTATAAGTTTAACAAGGAAAGATTCAGGATTCAGAAGTAAACATTCAATAATAAAGCCCTTTGAGCTTTGAAGATAAAAAAATAAATAAAATGGAAGGTGGCAATGAGGGTCACAGGACATCATTCCTCAGATTAACTGCACCATAAAGCACCAATTAGCAATGCTGCTAAAATAAAGGTGGATTTCAAGTGACAGGCAAGAACTAACTTGGCAGCAACCATGCCAAGACAGAATAACCTCCACTGGGGATAAAAAAAGAGACTTTGAGAGGGAAGGTCCAATTTTGGGTAGGCTACGGGATGAAATGAGTTGTTGACATATTGCAGCTGAATGAAAATCGGAAACAGAAAAACAAAATGCAGTTTGAATCTGAACCCAGACCTACAGGAAAGCACTTGTAAGCAGTAAGATGTTAGACAGTAAAATGTTAGACAGATTGAATGATTAATGGTCTATAACAGGGCTCGCCAACCCCAGTCCTGGAGGACCACCGTGTCTGCAGGTTTTCATTCTAACCCTTTTTTTAATGAGTGCCCTGTTTCTGCTGCTAATTAACTTCTTGTGAATTCACTTAAATTGAATTGCTTCATTTCTTTACTTAAATGGCACTCAAACAGAAATGAAATGTGAAATGAGGGAGCCAACACAAGACCAACTAAGTCAGGGCCTCAAACTCCAACTGGCTGCTTAATGAGGTGCTGATTCTTGTCTTTAATTAAATCAATTCTTTAATTCTGTGGCTTGTTGCTGCTCTTGTGGTTCATTAGCAGACATTACTAAAATTGCTGATTTTCACTTTCTAAGAGCACTGTTAAAATGCTTTGGGGACCTGAGCAGACCAACATTCCTGAGGCATTCATTGTTCTTTATTTTCAGATATTGTATGATAGAGACCAGTTATTTTGTATCTCATTATTGTTTGACTGCTAATTAAGGAAAAAGAAACAATTAAGGGGTCTGAGTCTTCAAGAGCAAGTCAATTAGAATTAGCTCAAAAGAAGTTAATTAGCAGCAAAAACAGGTTAGAAAAGGGTTAGAATGAAAACCTGCAGTCAAGGTGGTCCTCCAGGACCGGAGCTGACAACCCCTGGTCTATAAGATGCCCTATGCAAAAGTTACAGTATATACAATAGATAGCCGCTACTGGCTTTGAAGAGGGAGCAGTGGATTGATAAACACATTGAGAGTATTTGAAGGGAGCAGAGAGGGTAAAGAAAAATGTACTGTATAAATAACTAAACTGGACCTTAGAGATGAAAGTGTTTTAGGTTTTAATAAGGCACAGCCATATCAGCTGTGAGACTATTAGAAAGTTAGATTTTCTTTATTATTCCCTTTCCTTCCCTTTTCTCCCCAGACAGAAATTTACTACAGCTCCTGTATATGCTCTCAGGAGAAAAAAAGTCATGACTGCCAAAATTGTTGTTTAGAAATAAATAAGCACTTTTACTACCAATAATGATTGCTATAACTCTATCCCACATTTCTGAAAAGAATCAAATTTCACAATGTTTTTCTTTATTGTTTTAACAACAAAAAGAAAACACAAATGTCTAATGAATCTGTATTTAAATTTCATCTTACAATTGTCAAGAATTCACATTTATCCTGTAGAAACTACACATTCTTCATGATGCAACTGCAGTAATGTTGAAAACAGGAAAATACCATAAAAAAAACTGTCTTGCAATAATACCTATACATTTTAAGTTACATATCTATTGACTGACATATGCTTTAAGTAGCAGAGTTTTAGATAACCCATTGGTGCAAACTGAATTAAATGTACAAGGTGATAACTGTGAATTGTGCAGCTTAGTCAGTATTTTGTTTTCTAAGGTGAAACAAATGCAATTGGCTGACAGCAACATGCATTAGATAACCATAGACTGAAATAGCTGAGGCACAGAAAACGAGAGAATTTTTAACTAACATATTATTTTTCTGAAATTTTAAAGCCTGCCAAGAACACAAACTCACTGGCATTAATTAATCAATCATGACTGATTGACATGTTTGAAAGGCTTGAATGTACTTATCACACATCTACAGTACATGACATTGCTGCCGATTTGGGATAGAATTTATATATATATATATATATATATATATATATATATATATATATATATATATATATATAGAGAGAGAGAGAGAGAGAGAGAGAGAGAGAGAGAGAGAGACAATATATAATAAATGTTTGTTCATATCATTGCAGAAATAAGGAATACAGCAGAACAGGAAAGAATTTTCTCACTGTTAACCCCTTTATTTACTTTATTTTACAAAGGCACACAATTTACATTGTAGCATTTTAAAATTTATTGAAACCTGCAAATGGTTTGGCACTCTCCCATTTTTTTTCTTCTGATTTCATGCAGGCCGCCCTTTATCTTTTCCTCTTTTGAGGAAAACTATAGTTACCTCAAACTCTTTTTATTAGGATTAACCTTTCAAAAAATCAGCTGCCAGTTGTAGCAAGCAGTCTTTCATTTTCAAGATAACTGCATGATGATAAACACATTGCATGAAACTTCCTGAATGAGTCTGAAAGATTTCACCATTTCACATGTCTACTTTGTATGCATTATTAATACATTATAAATGTACCCAAACACTCTAATGGATATTTATTTATGTATTTTACTTATATATCAAGACAACTGTGGTATTGCAAAGGAACTGATACTGCCTTAAGAAACTAAGATTTCTTACCAGTTGTTAACCTGAAGAAGGGTCAAATTAGTTTGTGTAGCAATCTGTTTTTTCTCATCCTCTGTTGGATATGGATGCTGCAAAACAAGGAAAAACAGTTAACTGTAATAAAAATGAAATTTTAATTAATGATTAATAGAGTAAATACATATTTGTTTACAGTCCCATTCATACAGGCACTCCAACTGAGAGTGTAACATGTAGGTATTCAATTTTAAACTGCATTTTATGAAATTAGGTAAATTGTGCTTCTAAAGTGATAGGAGTGCAAGGTTACAAAGCAGCAGTACTATAAACTAGAAGAACATTCAAATGACTCACTTCATAAAAAATGCACTTCATATTATTTAGCAAACACTGATTGCTGTCAATACATTTTCAATAGTTCTTTGCGCTTTGTGCTGGCAGTAATAGTGGTATAATTCACAATAAGTGACTTTTTCTAGCAAACAGTTAAATAAAGATCTGGCTTGTGACATGATCAACACCACGTATTTCTGTACAACTGCTTTTTACTTCACCTACGTCTGCCTACTTACATTTGAATGCAAGCTGGCTAAAAACTGAATCAGCACTTTAACATTACTTCTGTTGGCATTCTGAATTGAAGTGAGCTTTATGAGAAAGACAAGGCTTTTTATCCTTATCTAAACAATTAGTAATTAACATTTTGCAACACAGTCACTACTGCAGATTTGAAACATCGTATAACATAAAAATGAGGACCACAATTAGAATCTTGCATCCATACTTTATAGAAGAACAACTAGGAAGGTTGTTAAGGATGTACATACAATGAAGACATCTGTTTTACAGTGCAAACATGACTTTAATGTGTTTAGATGTGAATAAATATTATAATTATACAGCATATATATATTTATAAAGCACAAGAACAGGAGAATTGGAGAATACAAATAAATGCATAGATAAATACATTTCACTTAAAAGATAGAGGAATTAAATGGTGAAAGAGGCAACAAAGCAAAAATTTCAAACAATGCTCCTGAAACAATACATTCAAAAGCATGAAAAAAACAAATACAATAATAAATGAGTATGCTGTCTTAAATACTGAGCAACATAAATGCAGGTAAAGGGAGGTCATTTAGATTTGCTAGCTGCACAAATTGAGTTTCACCATCAGGTATTGTAACAGAGTTCAAGAACAGTAATGGCATTTTTTTTGTTAGCAACTCCTTTTTAAAGTCATGTCACAAATTAGGTTCCATTATCGCTATTTCAGTTTCATCCATTTGTCATATTTCTCTTCCTTTGTATAATTATTAGTTTCATATATTATACACTAGGGCAGCATGGTGGCGCAATGGTAGTACTGCTGCCCTGCAGTAAGGAGATTAAGATTTGTGTCCTAGATGTCTTTGCGTGGAGTTTGCATGTTCACCAAATGGGTTTCTTCTGGGTGCTCTGGTTTCCTCCCACAATCCAAAGACATGCTGTTTAGGTGAATTGTCATTGTTAAAACTGGCCCTAGTGTGCACTTGTGTGAGTTTACCCTGCAATGGACTGGTGTCCACTCCAGGGTTTGTGTCTGCCTTGTACCCGATGCTTGCCTGGATAGGCTGCAGCTTTCCTGTGACCCTGCTCAGAATAAAAGGCCTAAATATTTTTTTCCAAAAAACATAGTTTTCTGAAAAGCAGACAAAGCAATGGTTTCACACGTAAATCCACATAAAATGTCTGTTGCTGCGTGCAGTGGCCACCAGTTTGCTGTCTTGTGTGGCTCGAGTCACCAATGGGCGGCACAATGGCTGGCAGGGATGCATGGCAGGCAGGTTACCAGGTTGTCTTCACGTGGCAGGAGAGGGGGCAGCAGCATCAGTCATGGTTGCAGTGCAATGCACCTCTTGTCATTTTAAGTGGTGGTCCTCCCAGGCGAGCACTGTCGTAGTTGCGTCAGCTACACAAACATTTTCAGCACCACGTTCAGCTGGGGAACGATCAGCTGATATGAGTACCTCACTTAAATTTTTGATCTCTATCTCTAGATCACTTGCATCAAAACTGGAGTCTAACAAGTCACAGTCCAATTCAGCGATATATACAAAACAACGTCCATGGAGTATTTTGCTTTGTACACTTGCTTCGATCTCTCACCAGATGTTGATGCCATTTTTGCCTTTGCCTCACTACTCATGTGAGCGCAGGGAATCTTGGTCAAACCAACTAAGCCAACTTTGCTTCTAGCAAAGAGAGTTGAATTGAAACATAATGGCGGGTTTGTCACCATTTACAGTTGATTACTGCTCTTTTACCCTCCTGTTGACAAAAGTCGACATACACCCTAAAAGAGTGAAATAAATGGATGGATGGATGTTATATGCCAATCTTGCAACAAAACGTGATCATTTTTTAACTAATTTTGAATAACTTCATATAAGAGATTAAACATTCTTATCTTCTTTTTAAGAAGTATCAAGATGATATACTGTATTGGGATAGCTTAGCTATTAGCTAAACAAATGAGCTTTGTGCACTAAACGATCTCCTCTCATCTGTCAAATTTCTTACAGGTATATTCTATGTTCTTATCCTCAGGGACAACCACAAGGTAGTGCAACCTATTAGCATTTTATTTTTAATTGTGACTCTCAAAGTAATTACTGAGGTGGCCAAGGAAATAACTCAAGGACTAAGATATAAATGGCTGCAATATATCATGCATAATAAATACAGAGGGAGGCATATGTAAATATTTTCAGATGGAAAGAATGAAGGCCAAGGCAGAATGCGTAGGCATTGGTAAAAGCTAAGAACACTACATTTGTATCCTTTTTCTGACCACTATGACACAAAAAAAACCCAACTTTTTTTTGTTATCTGGTACCATTTTGTTCAGGAAATCAAGAGAAGTCAATTGGTGACATAAACACATAATAACTTTCAGAGATGAAAGAAGACCATTCAGTTTGTCAAGCTTTTTTGGTTGTCTCATAATTAATTTCTCCCAATACTCTATCCAAATTATTTAAAAATCTGTCAGGGTCTATTCTTCAATTATAAAACTTGGTAGATTATTCCACATTCTTACAAATCTTTGAACCATGAATGTACTATTCATCTAAAGGAATAATGTTGGGTCAGCTTTATTGATACCTCTGAAAATTTTGAAGACCTGGTTTCCTTAGCATGTCAAGAGTTTGAATAGTTTCCCTTTTGGATTGGAGTGTACACAACTGCAAACAACTCTCCAGATGCAGTCTCAATACTTCATTACATAGTCTAAATGTAACACCCCTGCATTTAAATTCAATAAGTTTTTACTGTTTAACTTGTTATTCTGGGTATGGTATTTGATTGTGCACATACCCAGGGGAAATGCATGTTACACTGATCTAAACCAGAAGCCTTGTGTATCTTAGTGTTACCTACCTTTAAAGTTGTTTTTGATGCATGTACCACTTTGCACTTGTCTTTAAACTTTATTGCCTTAAAGTCTGTTTAATTTTGCAACTGTTCGGACTTATAATCATGAGAGACTTAAAAAATGAGTCCATAATTAAGGAGTCATTTTATATATTGCTTGTATATCTGTATTATTTAGGTACATATTAATTTATTCTATTTACTATTTTTAGTATTTTATTTATTCATTCATATATTTATTTTTAATTTGTTATTTTTCTTGCATATTTTTGAAATCTTGTAAAGCACTTTGAGCGAAAATGTGCTTTAGAAATAAATGTTGTTTCTGGAAGTTTATACTTATCTCTCCTTTTAGGTACTTATTAATTGGTCTTTTTTCTTAATTTTTTTTAAATGTGTATGAATCAGGGGGTGGCACAGTGGTGGCACTGCAGCCTCGCAGTTAGTAGACCCGGGTTCACTTCCCAGGTTTTCCCTGCGTGGAGTTTGCATGTTCTCCCCGTGTCTGCGTGGGTTTCCTCCCACTGTCCAAAGACATGCAGGTTAAGTGCACTGGTGATTCTAAGTTCTACCTAGTGTGTGCTTGGTGTGTGGGTGTGTGTGTGTGCACCCTGCGGTGGGCTGGCGCCCTGCCCGGGGTTTGTTTCCTGCCTTGCGCCCTGCGATGGCTGGGATTGGCTCCAGCAGACCCCTGTGACCCTGTAGTTAGGATATAGTGGGTTGGATAATGGATGGATGTATGAATCAGGATGTCCTGATGAGGTGGTGGCATCTTTATTAGAAATATGTTTGATTTGCCAAACTCTATTTAACGTGTTTGGTTACAAATAAGTTAATTTTAGCATGACAGTTGAAAAAAGTCATTTTTATTAAGATGATAAGTTTTAATTACCATAAATACTGGTTGGTACGTTTTATCTAGTGCTGCTGAGATTCAGGTTTGATAATGGATAAATGGAAGGGACCGGAAATGGATAGATGAATTGTATGGATCAACAATGTTTTGCTGCATTATTTTCTGACTGACACATAAAAAGAAAAATGCAGTACAGGGTACTTTGTTATTATAGTACTGGTTGTTCTTTTTTATTTAAGGTTCTACTTATTTTTAATACACAAGGGTTTTTTGAGCTATACATTTCAAACTTGTCAGTTATCATATTGCAAAAATATTCACATGGTGGTACAGAATAGAGAGATCTGATAGCTACATTTGACCAAGGCTTTGCTATATTAATAAACCAGTTAAAAAAAATTACATTTTGAAATGTATCATGTCACTGATATAAGATTAAAGAACAGCAGATTTTTTTTCCATAATCCTAAAGGAAAATTGGTATAAATAATAAAGAAAAACATTCTTGGGGTTACAGTGAAAGTTAGGGTATTGTTGTGGCTTCCTCTTGAACTGTCAAGAGTGATTCAACAAATGTTCACTTTTCACTATCACTTCAATAAAGCCATGTATGTCCAAACACTTCTCCTTTCTTATTGTACATTGATTATTATACATGCAAAAAATGCATGTATTCTCTGCTGACTGAATCTCCTACTGTAACCATTATAAAGAGTGAAAATACTCTGTAGTACAGAAAGTGGGTGTGGGGGAGGAATGTGAAGTCAAGGAGGAAGTTCAGATAAAAGAAAAAAGAAGCATCACAACCCTTCCTGACTGAATAAGCACACACTGTTTTAGGAGGGATTTGTTCACTCTTATTTCAGTTAGCATTCATTCAAAGATTACAAATGGGAACATAGCGAATTTGAAAATTAGAGCAAACATCAAAACACAAAAGGCAATGAACATATATTGTTACATTTAACGTCCTTTGTTGGTAATAGCACCCATAAATAAAAATGATGCTTATACTCAGAAATATGTGTATGTCATTTCTTAGAAAAAAGTTGGGATTTATAAAACACAAACATGCTGTGAAAATTGGCTTATTGTTACAACAAATTCTAACCATCCATAAGTTGTCATTTTAATGACTTCAGGCACCAGGACAATGACATGTCAGTCATATTCCTATTTCCTTGAACTAATTACAGCACAGTTAATTGACATGTTTTCTCAGTATGGGTGCCTTCAACATTTGTAAAAATGGCTAATTCATAAACTGTTAACTGCCATAGTATGTAGCCTCTCTATTTTGTCTATAAAACAGGATGCTGTGTGTTTGGCATAACTAGCAATGGATGTGTAGCTCTTTTGAAGGATACAGTCAATGGCAGGCTACACAAGGAGCAAGATTTTAAGAATTGCAATGATTTTTGGCTCACAATGAAGACTGCCTTATAGGCCAATGTAAACTTCTTATAGCCATTCTCTTAACAGTTGTGGGCTGAATTGGAATAAACATTACTTGGACCATTGTGCAGAAATGGTGCAATTCCTGTTCCGTTCAGTTCTGAAAGGTGAAATCTTGTCATTTGAACTTCAGAACTAGTACTAACCACATGACCTTTTTAAACCTCTTTGAGTATTTCCTTATTATATTTCATATTGAAAGGTTAGACCATTTTTAAAAGGACAGCCTAATTTCAGCACTAATGCTGCAAAGGATTTGAAACAAAAGATATGATTTAAGCTTTAAAAATAAAAAAAACTATAGATATTTTTACTTTATAATACTATATCTCATATTTGTTGGTAGTATACTGTAGTTCCACTTACTCCAATATGTTGAAAGAGCCAGGATCTCATTACATTGGTAGCTTGCTTTGGTAGCACCCCTCTCTTGTTCTTTGAAGATCCATCATCATGATGCAGTATGCTCAGATCTTGATTTAACTGTAATTGTAGCTGTTTCAGCAACAACAAACAACGATGAAAAACTTTTTAATCAAAGGTTATGAAATATATAATTTTAAAATTGGCAAGTGACAAAATTATAATGCTGTATATTTTGAGGTAGAAAATTACTTAATTAAGTTTTTAAAAATATTTTATTGTGTGTATCTGACATATTTATTTTCTTTGATATATGGAATTGTTTATTTGGATAAACAAAGCATAAAAGATTTTTTTTGTGATCAAATATTTACTGATACCATGAAAAAGGAATACTGTAAAAAGGAAACCAACAGTAATAACTGAGGGACTGGAGGACAGAGATGACATAGGAGATCTAATTCTAGTCCCATTAGATAACGTCTCCAGAGGATTTTTAAATTGAAATTGTGTGTGCTGGTAATTAGGTAATTAGGTAATAAGTGCAATTTTTGATATTTAGAAAGATAGTTTTTCAGCACAACACTGAAGAAGGGGAAAAAATCTATTACAAAATTAGACTTAATTGGGAGAGTTTAAAGGGAAGCTTTGCAGAGAAGGGAATAGAGAAGCATGAAAGATTATTTATTATTACACTGCTGCTTTAATAAATGCATTTGATTATGTTATTATTAGTAAAGATTGCCAAGTGGTAACACCAAGGTGACACCCTGGAGTAACTGGAAACAGAAAGGTTTGGCTGTAGTAAAGCTAAGTCTTTAACATAGAGGATGAGGAGACCCAATGAGAAGTAACAAAGGTAATATTAGAGAAGATCAAATAAATTATGACTGTAGAGGAGCTAGCTAGGTGCCAGAGTGAGCACATTCCTTTTAAAAGATATTATTTGCCTGCAACCTATTTAAGAAAGTAAATCAATTAAATCACATGAAATGGTCAGAATTTATTTTCAAACAGATTTAGTAATTATTATAGCTATTTGATGGGAAAAATACATGATTTTGAAATTATTTTATGATTTTGACATTATACTGGGTGGCACGGTGGCACAGTGGTAGCGCTGCTGCCTCGCAGTAAGGACACCTGGGTTCGCTTCCCAGGTCCTCCCTGTGTGGAGTTTGCATGTTCTCCCTGTGTCTGCATGGGTTTCCTCTGGGTGCTCCGGTTTCCTCCAACAGTCCAAAGACATGTAGGTTAGGTTCATTGGCAATCCTAAATTGTCCCTAGTGTGCTTGGTGTGTGTGCCCTGGTTTGTTTCCTGTCTTGCGCCTTGTGTTGACTGGGATTGGCTGTAGGTTTATACAAGACTTAAGCATAAAATGCAAACATTTAGATCTATTAGAAAATCAATTAGGAAAAAAATTCAACCAACCTGTGTATTCTGTATTCGTATTGTTCCAGGAGACAATGTCTGTGTAACTACTTGACCTTGTGGAGTAACAACAGTCACAGGCTGATAGACTGTGCCACCTGTAAAAGACATTTTTTAAGAAATGTTTCAAGACTGAATGCATCTCTGAGATATATATATATATATTATATATATATATATATATATATTATATATATATATATATATATATATATATATATATATATATATATATATATATATATATATATATATATATACTGTAGTCTGTATAACTACTTTTTACTGATAACTGAAAAAGCAGACAAAGTCTATTTTTGTACTTGAAGCTAGTAAAATTTTATTTGTCTTCATAAGGAAAGTATAGAACAAATGTGGTGACCTAATGATCTATATGTATCACTAGAGAGAATGTTAAACAGAAGACATATACAAATGTAACTTTTGGTGGAGACAGAGTTATAAATTACATTATCAGATATATTTGATGTACAATGGTACACAACGAGAGGAGAATATTAGAATTTAATCCTAACGCCAAATTGCCTATAAATCAATGTTAATTTCAATTCACTTAGATACCAGTTTTATAGCAGAATTCCTAATGTTCATTTTTAATGTTTAAATATCTGAATCAGTCCAGAGTTTAAATACTAAAATAATTATGATCAATTTCTTACCTAAAAGAGTTGTAATAAATAACACAATACTTACAAAGTTAAGTCAAAACATTATGCAAACATAATGTAAAAAATTAGGTTAAAGAATTTCTAAAGCTCGTATTCTAAATCTACTATAATCAATGTGCGTTCAACATGACAATAACTACAAGAGTCATTGTGATAACATAATGGATGTATCTGCTGGCTGTGCAACCCAATAAGCTGGTTTGGAAAATGAAACATATAATAAATCCAATAAAATGTTTATGTCTAAAATTTCAATCTGTGAGACATTAGTTGAAAGGATTAAGTTTAAATTCCTCCATTAACATGTGACTTTATTATGAATGTAAACTTACATTTTGAGTTTTAATTGAGCTTATACACATTTTATATTACTTGCCTTGTTATGCCAAACAGACATTTTACATTAAGATGCACTCTAATGGTAGTGGTGTCTTTGTATTTAAATGTATACAGTATCTTCTAGTACAGTTAAGGTAAAACAATGAAGGTGGTTTGTATTAAACAGCTGTCTGTCTGGTTATGGTAAACTTAAAAAGTTTTGGTCTCTGGGTACAAAAAAATATCTATCAGTGCTAGAAAAAGTCCAGAGAAGAGTAACTTGGCTGATCTCAAGACTAAAATGTAGGAGTTAAAAGGAAAGATTGTAAAAGATTAACTTTTTATGTTTAGGTAAACAGAGATTAAAAAAGATGACATGATTAATGTTGTTAAAATTATTAAAGGACTTGGTGCAGTGGATCCTGGTTGTTACTGTATTATTATTTCTTCAAAAACAAAATGGGGGAATAGATGGATATTAGTTAAAGATGTATTTTGCACAAATGTGCACAGAACCATAGATGCATGAAATAAATTACTAAGTAGTGTGGTAGACAATAGGAGTTCAGAGCTCAGTGTTATTTTGAAGATACTAGATGGATAATATTAGCTAGTTTTGCTCAGCTGAATGGCCTGTTTGTGTCAAAAATTTTCTAATGATCTAATTGTTAAACAAAAAACAGAGGCTTGTGTGATATATTGTAAGAATTTAGTATTTACCCTTCATAGAGATATTTTGTATTTGTTTAAGAGGTGGGATGTTCACTGAAAATATAAGTGTGTGCATATAGTTGAAGGGAAGCAAAAATCAAAAAGTTTTTTGATTTCCAAATCAGGAATAATCGAGACATAGGTAAACATCAGTACACATGTTACATTATAACTAACACTTGGAAATTTTTATTGTAAAGTTGTTTTTAAGTATTACAAATTGTTTTTTTCAAGTTGCTATTGTATAAAAAAAAGTTTTTTGCCTTAAATAATCCTCCATCTCCAAAATTTTGACCACAGTAAGTATTATTGCATAAGAATGAAAATGTAACAGACTATGTAATCTTTTAAATAACATTGCTTATTGGTTTCATTTTCATGTTAAGAAAGAAGTAAAAACTTTTACTGAATATGAAGAGAGTACTGCATCTTATAATAAAAATTAATCATTCTGAGTGACTTTACAGAGTAGACAATGTAATCTCAGAAGTATATCACTAAACCAAAAATAAAATACGTTAAGTTAAACCCTGTATTATTGTAATTGGTGTATGGCTTACAGAGCTCAAAGTGGTACCTTCGAAACTGAACACAATGAGACTAAGAATGCAAAATACACCATGACTTACTTTGCTAGAAAGAAATGTCTACAAGTATGTGAAACTATGCCACAATGTTTACAAATTTAGGCTTGTTTTGTTGTGAACACATCATATAAATTAAGAGACGAGTAATAAAGCAGTTTATGTAAAGGAAACAATGTTACAATGTTACACCTAATTATGCAGCTGTTATGTGATGAAATGATTGTATTTTGTATGGAAAAAATATATAAATACAGATATGTTACAGTAAGTACAGGATACATTTAAAAATTCAAAGTATTCTTCAAAACCAGCACTCCGTGTCATAGAGGAGAGGAGAGGTTAGGAGCACACGCTGATAAAGCACATTGCCGCATGTTATACTGAAATAATAATAATTAAAGTCACTCTTGTGTACTGTATTGTGTTTCACTGGACAAAGCAAAAAGATTTTAGAGAAGTGAGCAAAAGCTCCCACTTGCTACTTCTCACTACAGGTTTAACAAATGTAGAGGTTGTAGAAAACTGGCTTTTTGGGTCAAATAGCGGATAACTAAGTATCAGGATATGGGTAATTGTATTAACTGGTACAGTACACTTAGTTTGCCACTTATCTTCCTATGTAAGGGTAAAACCTTGAGCATATGTACAATAAATACATTACCTGCAACAACTTGTGCGGGGTTTACTGTTGTCACAGTTACATTGCCCTGCTGTAGAGCTGAAGCTGGAACCACAATTCCTTGAGGGCTTAATGTTCCAGTAAAAGTGCCTGAAGCCTAAAAGTGCAACATACACAATATATTACCCATCTAGTAGAAGCATGTTACTACATTACAGTTCTCTTTTATTTATTTACTTTTTAGGAAACCATTTTAAAGCAACAAATGTCAAAGAACTATTTCAAGTAGCTATAGGAATAACACATAATCATGCAAATTTTAAAATTAACTATCATTCACAAAGCTACAAAAATCATAAACACTTCATTCACTGATGGCACACTGAAGACAAATGTCACAAATCTTACAAATGAAATTCTGAAAACTTGTTTTAATCCCAGATTTAAGTATAGTTTTGGTTACCATTGTATGAAAGAAGTGTTACTCTCAATGCAGCCCAAATCTTTCAACTTTCTTCTAATTACTACTATACACACTGCTGTTAAATATATTAAATGACTTGCTTAATGTCAAATTTGTATTAAATATAGTGTAGCAAGGAAAAAAAAGACAAAATTCTGATCAAGTCCTAAAAACCAACATTAACGAGGGGTACAGTTTCGCATTTGTGGTAATGTTGAACGTATAAATAAACTACCCCAATTTACTTCTATTATATCTAAAAGCAATGTCACTGATAAATGACAAAGCAGTACCATTACAGAAAGAACAAACACATCATGGTGATTCTTAATATTCTTTTTCCACTCTTAAGAACAACTGATTTTAAGTATCTTTTAAAAAACAATGAGATCAGCATAGATTTGTTTTAAATGCCAAGTTCATGTTTGCTTTTCCAGGTACAAACATAAACAATACCCTACTTCAAAGAATCAATATTATAATTTAAATAATAACTACAATCATAGGTAATTAAAAACTGTGACATTTGTCAAAAAATTGATTTACCTAGTTAGTAAATGATTAAAAGTAAGTGAGTAACTTATTTAAAACTGAGAAAATAAAGTATTGCTGATCAGAAAACAGCATTTATACAGTAACTGAAAGGAGAGTTACCGGAGTCACAAGGTACTAAATTTTAGAAACAAATATGTAAAGTATTGTACATTAAGATTTATCTGTACAAATCACATTGTCTAAATACATGCGGTAAAAATCTACTTACTTTAGATATATAATTGTATTGTTCAAACATTCCAAGACATGAATCATTGTTATCAATGAGGTACTAACATTATTATTGTATCTGCAACTGCTATATTTCTTTTAAAACCCTAAGCTTAAATGTTTCTATGAACTTACACCTAACACAACCAATATTAGAATTAGTTAGAAAATGCTATTCAAACTAAGGTTTTTTGTTTATCTTTAAAAATAATCCTGCTTCTTTCTTTGTATCTTTAAATTATGAATCTGCAATGCTCCAGATTTTTTAGCTAAAGCCAGTCTCTAATAAGCAGATGGAACCAAAGCTCAAAATGGGTAGCTGTTTACAGATGATATAGCAGTAGTAGTACTGTCATATATGCAATGTACACTGAAATTCTTACTTGCATGATACAGAAGAAAGCCTAAGGACATGTAAATCACATGTAAATCAGCATTAAAAACATTTGTGGTTTTGGTGACTTGCTAAAGAGACAGTAAACTATAAGGACAATGAAGCCATTTTACCTTTAAAAGTATTTTACAAATTGGACTGCAAAAAAAATTTCATGGGTAGTCTAAAATAGGGAGCTAGGCTAACCATATCATATTAAATACAGACAAAGAGAGGGGCCTCTCACACATTTCCCTAGACAGCACTAACAGCACTGTTAACTAAGAAATTACTTTTTCCTTCCTCAGATGAGTTTTGTTTAGATAAGCCACCAATGTAAGGCATCTAAGAATTCTGCTATGCAAAGTTTTCTAGTCAGCTAGGGAAGATTTTTGAGTGAAATGAATTCTGTAAAGACTAACAAAAATCAACAAATTAAACCTATACTTGTGTCTTAAAAGTCAGGGATGCCCACAGTTTTTCGGCTTGCGAGATACTTTTAAAATGACCAGGTCGAAATGATTTACCTACATTAAAAATGATTTTATATACTCTGAGTATACTTTATATATAAAATATATGTTGTCGTACCTTGCATAACTGAATAACCTTTATGGTACAATAACAATTCAATACGTTTCTGGTTACTACAGTATTTGGATTCAATAATCGTCATGTGGGAAAAGGCTGACTAGCATAAATAAGTACAGCCGAATAATACAGTTAAGGAGCTTTTGAATTCATATCACGTCAGTTTCGTAGTTTTTATGAACAGTTCGAAAATGCCTTTCCACATTTTCCTCCTTTGGAATAGCAATGTTAGATTGACAGATCAGACAAACACACTTCGATTGTGACATTGTGAGAAAAAAAATCCACTTCCAATTCCAGTTGCAGCCCATACCCTCCCCAAACAATTTTTTTTAATCCCTTCTTTAGTCGATATAAATTGGAAGGCTAACTAGATCACAGCCTGAGGTTTGCAGTAGCTCACGCATTTGATCGTGTGTGCGGGATGACCAGTGTGTTAGAAGAGAAGAGATCTCAGACTAATCGCCCTGTATGTCAATCAAGTGGCAAATGACTTAACATTAAAAAAAAAATTTTTTGAATGCAACACGATCTACCTGCACTACCTTTGCGATCTACCGGTCGATCATGATTGATGCATTGGGCACCCCTGCTTTAAGTACTTGTATAGCAAATCATGATACTACAAAATACCCATGCCAAAAAAGCATCATAAAACGCCAATGTATTTGATCTGTGCAGGTCACCAGTAACCTTAAACATATTATACATGTGACAGATTGACATGTGCCTCTTGTGAGGAATTAGAATTGTATTTTATTTTTATTTTTTTTTATTTTTATAAAATGGTTGCAATAATGTCATGGGTCATGTGAAACATATTAAATATCTAGTAGCAACATAGCATTGCAGCAACCATATGCACAAAATTGTGGCCTGAATCAAAACCACAAACAGAAAATGGAGGTGCCCAGAAAAAAAAATAACATACAATAGCATTCCCCATGAAAATACAATTTTTCAAATAGTGACGAAGTAATGTCACTAAAAGAACTGTAAAATTGCCAAATAACTATTAGAACAAAACCACAGCATTATTTTGCATATTCCTGAGTAAAGGAGTTGCTGAAACACCAGCAGTTGTAGCTCTAATTAGAATAATTTCTTCCTATATACCAGATCAACTAGTATATCAGCCTCTCTTTATTGAGGACTTCTTTAAAAAAAAGTTTGTATCAAAAATATGAAATATAATTAGCTTTTAGCCACTTACAATCAATAACTAACAACAGAACATCAATCGATGCAATTCTTACTTCTCTTGAACTGAATTATGGAAGCTATTTCCAACAGCAACGTCTTATTTGGGCATGGCTTTTAACTACATGATATTGTAAAATGCTATTATTAAAAACATATTTTTATGTACACTAGTCATACTTTACTAACATATGTAATTACATTCTATTATTACTTTTATTTTTGATTTTGTGCAACTTGTTACAAAAACCAAAAATATTTAATAATAAAGATGTCACATCTTTTTCATTCATTAAACAAATAAACAAAAATTAAAAATTCTCAAATATCCAAATCAACTAACTAAATTCTCAAATGCCCCCGAATGTTATGTTATGCATATATTTTCTGAATTGTTATACAGTATATCTGGACAGAAATGTGACACCCATATATTTCCTTGCAATCTGAGCTCAAAGTGTTGCTGTTAGAGAAGTTTTGCTGTATTTTTTGGATTCTGGGAAAAACACCCATGTGCCTCTTTCTCCAAGACACTCTCTGTGCCAAACAAAAATTAAGATACAGAAGAATGGTATCATTGAACTACAACTTCTTTATATTTAGCAGTCACAAGAATTTTACATTTGTGAAAACTGCTAAATGTTTTCAATGCTAGGAAAACAATGTACATACTTTTGTTTGTTTTAAATTTGTAACTTCTTACTGGTCAAATGATAAGAAAATAAAAACAGAAGTCCCCTCCAGTCAATATGACACTAATGAAACAATATGAGCTTTGCCCACAATTCATCCCAAAGGGATTTTAGCGGCAGTAAAACTTTCTGATCCCATTGACTCACTATGTCAAAGTGTTTTGAACTGGGGTCAAAATCCAGTCTAAGAACTGGATTGGTGTGGGCAAAATTTTTCTTTGTGAGCAAAAAGATCCCGTTACACGCTGTGATGTGAGCATTATGTAAAATTATACAACACAACTATCTATTAATTTGATATAAATTTTATGAATTACAGAATACCCTTGGAAATGTATTTATTAAAGTGACATGTGTGTTTAAACTATTCAAGGTGAAGCAATTCATTTATTAATGAAGGTGAAAAGGTTGTACGTTGCTCATGACTGGTGGTTTAAAAAATTGTATGGACGACTTGATTGGGTACTCTCTTTAAATAATGCATTAATAAAAAAAATAATTCAAAGGTGAGTTATAATTGCTTTCTGTATTGGAATCAGAGTCTAAAAAAAGTTTCCTGACTCATGACATTATGGACTTGCAATAGCAGCTAGAAATGTATTTCTTTAAGAAAAATTTTTTCTATTAATCCATTTGTTTATTTTTAAATTTGTGTTACATGCCAGAGTCTAATCCAACAGCATCAGGCAAAACAAAAAATTTGGTTCATAAAAGAGACAAAAATAATACAATACATTGGGAGAAAAGAAAAGAATAGGCTGCACCAGCAATGAAATTAATTTAGCCACCCTCAAAAAAGCTAGAGGCAGAGCAGAAGAAAACAAACATTTTAAGGCTTACAGGTTAGCATATATTCTCATTAGTAAAATGGATAGGCTTCTACTTCATAAACCTGACATCTCTGATTAACTGCTACATTGTACTGGAACTTAAACATCCATCACAGCAAGGAAAAGTATAATTTCATTCTCTTTAAAGACAATAGAACATAACTGCCATATGTTTAACTATTTTTTGTTACTATCACAGCTTTAAAATCACCATTTTAAAGAGCCTTTTCAATCATAACAATGCTTATTGTAGTCACCCTTGGTTCAGCCAACAGACACTGTTTGGAAGACAGTCTGTGTGTTATATGGCTGCTGACTAGACACACAATGCCTTAAACAATAAGGCTTAATGAAAATGAATATTAAAGTCACCTGTGTTATGTTTCTGCTGTAACCTTAAATAAAGAAAATGAAAAAATGGGCTTAGTTTATTCATGTATGTTATTCATTGACTGTCTGCTGCTGCCACAGCACTCATCAGGTAAGCAGTCTGAGCTTTATCCATTCTGTTTTCTTTCTGACTAAGTCACTTTGTGCGTCCAGAGAAATAAAAAGGGCTATGCTTTCAAGTAAAGGCTACAGTTGAGTTTTAACCTGCTTCTTTTATGCTTCTTTTCTTACAACATACTTTTAAGCAAATAAGGTTTGTGAGGAGTGGGCATAATAACTAACTGAGTCACTATAATGTCTGTTTTCAAAGGATGTGCTTACACATCACAAGTTTTTAATAACTGATTTCTGATAGCAGTATTATTTTACTGTCTCTCCTCTGTAAACTTTAGGCAGGTGGTGGATGGGGTGATTTTCTTGATTTGTTTCTTTGTTTGCTGGGGCAAAGTTTTTTTTTTTATTTTCTGGACACTAAGTATTATTAAGGACTTAATAAGAACTAATTTCCCAACACTTCTGGCATTCTCATTGACAACATGTGGAAGATTATACTTAATTCACACTTTTCATAAGAAGTCTTTAATACCCATCTGGTGGTTCTTCTTCAACATTTGCCACCATCACCACTACACAGACCATGAAAGTACATCTCTGTGGATTTTTGTTTATTAGCTAACTCATTCCTTCGGTGTCAAGGTTATACCACTATTCTGGATGTACTAAAATAATTTTGTAAGGCTGCTCATTTTGTGCCTTTGAAAAAAAAAACTCATTATGTGCAAAAGCTGGGTAAATCTCTCCGTGCATGTGAGAACTTTACTACTTCTATTACTACTAAAGCAGACTGAGGTCCTAATTTCAGGGAAAGCATTTACAGTATTTGAAATTAAGAATACAATAAAATTTAAATTCTGGGTATTGTTGAGAGGCTAATAAGCAGTGTAAATGCCAAGGTAGATGGACTGGCATCTCAACCAGAATGGAAGAAGGTTCATTACCCGAACGGTAGGCCCCAGGTGGATGGACAGACACTTAAGCAAGGTTTATCTGCACTAAACTTTCCTGGTCGGGAAGAAATGGAGGGAAAGAGAAAGGCTGTCTCTGGGGGCTATTTAATCTCCCAGTACGGTATGTGTCAGCTTCCCTCAGGTGAAGCTGCCATTCATGCTCCCACAGGGCACCTTGGGAAATGCAGTCTTGGTGAGCAGCCCTGTCAGGATGTGTAGGTCCCGCCAGAGGGGGCTGTATTAAAGGCATACACTTGGAAAGAGGGAAGTGCTTCCAGGCTATAGTCATTTGACACTGGAAGTACTCCTTGGTCTGGCATAGAAGAAGTCACCCGGCCTCATCCAGGTGAGCAGTGTTGGGAGGAAGCATACAAAGCTTGCCTAGAGGACAGCCAGAAGATTTATTGTTGATAGAAGTCTATGTTTTAGAGGACCGTGACCTGTATAAGATTTTTTATTCGGATAAACATCACTTTATTGAAGCTCTTGACCTGGAGTATGGGTCTCTAGGTGCCCCCTAGTGTTCACAACAGATAGAAAGTATGAATCAAAAGCTAGAAAAGTAATTAAGCTCTTACTGTCTTCAGTTTTTTTAAGCAATTTTAAGACAACCAAAAAATCTTCCATGCATAAGAGGAAGAAAAATACTACACCTGACTTCTGAGTCAGACAGAAGGTGTGGCTCTATACAAGAAACTTTCAGCTAATGGTACCATCCCCGTTTTTGGTTTCAAGTTACCTCTTAACTTCTTTGTACGGTTGAGAGGTCAAAAGGTAGTGTAAATGCCAAGATGGACAGACTGGCACCCCAACCAGGAGGGAAGAAGGTTAGTTATCCAGATGGGAGGCTCAAGGTGGATAGACAGGCACCCAAGCCAGATTTATCTTCAGTAACCTTCTTGGCCGGGATGAAATAGAGGGACAGGGAAGTACTGTCTCTGGGGGCTATTTAATCTCCCACTACGCTAGGTGGCAGCTTCTCTCTGGTGTAGCACCCATTAAAAAAACTAAAAAAACTCTCACAACCAAGTTTATCTAGTTTACGGAAGGGGCTATGAATACAAGGACTGTTCTTGGTTTCCAACTATTGATGTGCATACTTTCAGATTTTTTCACCAAATTTACTTTAGAATTCCATCTAAATCTGTTCTCAAATTAATATTGGCCGCATTCTGTACTCACACCTTAGGAGGGAAGCTCTGTCAAGAATATGTAGATAATGTTCAATTTCTGTTGCAATTATTAGCATGTTATTCTGGTCCTGTCATGTTGTCACCATTTAGCTTGCTAGATTTTCATGATTGTGGCAATTTCATGGGTTAAATGAAAGACCTTGTTAGAAAATAAAGCAAATATCTCATGAAGAAAACTTTCTTTTTCTGGTTTCTTTTCTGATTTTCTGGTAATTACCACAGATTTAGATAACTCCCTTAACTCTTTCAGGGCTGATGTTGACTTTTGTCAAAATTTAGGAGTGGAGGACGGTAATCAGCTGTAAACTGCAACAAAACTCACCCTTACATTTTAGTTTGACTCTCTTTGCTAGAAGGAAAATTACATAGCTTTGTTGATTGAACCTCGATTCCCTACACATGCCTGAGTAGCGAACGGCAAACAACCTCTAAAATGGCGCTGACATCTGGCGAGAGACCAAAACGAACGTGCAAAGCAAAATACTCCATGGATGTTTTACGTAATTTCAGTGAACAAGACTTTGACTTGTCGGACTCCGAGTTTGATGCAAGTGATCTGGAGATGGATATCAAAAACAATAGTGAGGTACCAGCATCATCTGATCCGTCCCCAGCTGATCGTGGCGCTAAACACTTGTGTAGCTGATGCGCCTACAACAGCGTTTGCCTGGGAGGACCACCATTTATGATGACAAGAGGTACAAACCATATTGCATCACACTGAGACCACTACCACCACCCACCTGCTGTGTGAAGACAGCCAGTCAGCTGGCTCACCGTGCATTCCTGCTGACCATCGAGGTGCCCCCACGCAGCCACTGCCACCAGAAATGCCGAACATGCGCCCACAGCACATAGCAACAGACGGTTTATGTTTACTTACAGTATGTGTGAAACCATCGCTTTGTGTGCTTTTCAGAAAACTGAGTTTTTGGAAAAAATATTCAGCCCTCAAAGAGTTAAACCTAAAGATCGATTGCTTGAGTTTTTTTTTTTTTTAAACTTTGACTAAGGTAATGTTCGACTTTCCTTCTGCACGGTTTCAAAAATCTTTGCCACTCAATGTAATTAAATGTGGTCTTTCAGTATTTAATGGTAAATTCCAAGTGAAAATGACTTCTGGCACATCACCCCTTCTCAAATCACATTTACGTAAAATACCACACCAAACCAATTTAAAGTCATCAATTAACCAGAGTTGTGTGAGAAAAATTATATTAGCCTGAGAAATCACACATGGACATATTAAGTCAGACCTTTATTAACATTTTAATGATAATCTATACAGTATAAGAATATAAATTTCAAAATGAGCTCAACAATTTTTCTTCCTCACACACACTGCTAAGTAATTTCAATTCAACAGCAGGTGATGCAATTCCACGTACAATCTGTTCCTGTGATAGTTTCAAAAACATTAGTAAAAACCTTAGTTACTATATTTACAATAGTCATTTGTAGTTTGACAGTATGATATTAGTTTTGCTCATATTTGGAACTATCAATCAGACGTAATGTTGCAATTATTTTGTCTTTAACTTAAGAGTTAAAACAATGGATAACTATCCATCCATCCATTCTCCAACCCATTTGTACTTAAATGCAGAAAAATGCTATAACTGCTGTTAGTATCTTGCAACTGTCTTTACCATTTGTAATGACTATTTATTTAACTCTGATTGTCTAAATAATCAGTTAGGCTGAATCAGCCCACAACCCATGTGTTATTTTTGACATTAATCTCACCATTATTATAGTACCCAAGACCAGATTCTTATCTTTTAGAAAAAATTAAAAAGCAAAGTGTTTCCTCACTATTCACCATGAAGGAAACAGACAAGTTAATTTATGCATTTATTGCATGCAAAATAGACTACTCCTATGCTTTACTCCCAGGCTGTTTAAAACTAGTCTAACTAGCCTGCTGTTATTTCAAAATGTTTCTTTAAAGAAAATTCCTGCAACTAGAAAAGTACCATACTGTTTAATTCAATTTCTTATGTCTCAGCAATGAATTCCATTTAATGGGCCAATGTGGAAATTCTTTCATATATTTAAGCTTTTAAGTGATATCCCATTCAATTAAAAAAGGCACAGGACTTCAAACTATGGAATGATCTGCCTGCTAGGACTGACATTACAAACATTTCGAGAAGCCCAAACCAAGAGCAAGCTGGCTGGAGCCTAGATTAATTTAATATAATTGGTACTGGGTTTAAACTGCATGCTGCTTTGTAAAAATTAAAAAAAAAAAATCTAATACTTGTAATAAATTGGTGAAGAACTCCTGACTGGATACTCACTGACAGGCCAACTAGACAACTATTTAACTGATAACCAAAAGACAGGCTGAATTTTGAAAATGACCGACAGTTGTGCCACTTTCCACTAACATCCAGAACTGGGCTGATGGTCTGGTTTGAGGTGTTTCTTGCTATAAAAACTGACAGCAAATGATGCCTTACATGTATAGTAACCACATAAACAGTAACAGTATATGCGTAATTACCCCTTCCTTCTTCTTTCGGCTGCTCCCGTTAGGAGTTGCGACAGTGGATCATCTTCTTCCATATCTTTCTGTCCTCTGCATCTTGTTCTGTTACACCCATCACCTGCATGTCCTCTCTCACCACATCCATAAACCTTCGCTTAGGCCTTCCTCTTTTCCTCTTCCCTGGTAGCTCTATCCTTAGTATCCTTCTCCCAATATACCCAGCATCTCTCCTCTGCACATGTCCAAACCAACGCAATCTCGCCTCTCTGACTTTGTCTCCCAACCATCCAACTTGAGCTGACCCTCTAATGTACTCATTTCTAATCCTATCCATCCTCGTCAAACCCAGTGCAAATCTTAGCATCTTTAACTCTGCTACCTCCAGCTCTGTCTCCTGCTTTCTGATCAGTGCCACCGTCTCCAACCCATATAACATAGCTGGTCTCTAGGAGATTAATATATTGTGAATTTTTCTCTGCTGATTCTGTATATACTTTTCTCCCTCTACATTGTTTTATTTTGTAAAGATTGATAGTTTCTTCCAAATTTATTGATGTTCAGCTACTGTATATGCAGTGTCTTTTTCCAGACTGACTTTTCCAAATATCATTAAACACTGTCAATAGAGTAAAGCAAATAGTATTATTAAAAACCTCAGCCATCCTACACAGTCACCTTTCTCTCTCCTCTGCTGTGGTAAACAATACAGGGTCATTAGTACTCCATTTACATCCATAGGCCTCTAATACTAACAAACACGAATGCTTATTTTAGTGTATGTATATACACACATATATACACAGTATACAGATGTATTCATTGCCTTATTAGTCTGTTATTGGCACCATATTACAGTTACCATACCATACCATACCATGCCATATTTATTTGTTGAGCGCTTAAAAACACAGCATTACAACTGACCGAAGCGCTGTACAGTTACAACAAGCAGGACTAAAAGCAAAATATTAAAAACAAACATTAAGAGAGAATTAAAACAGAGATACTAACAGTTACTAGTTCTCTTCCATCTACACATTACAACAATTCTGAATTTGAAAAATATGTGCTAGTAACCAGTACACTTGCTACTTTCTTTTGCATAAAGGAGAAAGGTGCAAAAAGTCCAAGAAATCGAAACAACTACAAAGGTAAGTGACATAAACAAAGAATAAAGCTGAAAACTATCTTGTCATTTGTGCTAATAACAGAGAATAAAAAAAATCATCCATAATGTTATTTTGGCTTTGATGAAAACTTACCAGGTTTGGACAGGTTCATTCCTTTCATGAATCATTAGAAAAAATAAGTGTTGAATGCCTATCTTCAAGTGGTAAAATATTTGCATCAGTTTGGGTGTGACAAATATAGTAGGTAATATTACTTTAGATTAAACTGATAAAAATGCATTAAAAAATGTCTACCGGTATTATTACTAAAAGACGAGTGAGAAGAAATTAATAAAAATCCATTTGCTGAAACTACTGAAGCAAGAAGTGAATATAACTTTGAAAAAAATAAAGAGACAAAAGGTACTTAACAAACCCTTTCCCCCCTACTATGCTCATATAAAATTATAAGCGGATTTTAAACAGGGCAGAAACACCACCGAGCTTTACCACCTCAAAATAACAGAAAAAACTAGGATTACAACATCTTTTTTCTGGTAATCCCCATCAGTTTTAGGCACTGTGAGAGGGTCACTTTTACTGTATCTGCTCTGTTGCCAGCACCAGTGGTCATTATGTCTAAAATATATCAAGGATAATGGATGGACAGTAGAGGGCGCAGGTTTATGATGCAGTAGTCCCCCTGTCCAACAGGTAGGATCAAGGAGGCTCTGTACATTATGCATGGCAACTGTAACCAACAGGAATAGATAAGTGACCTAGAGTGTTTGGCCCAATAAAAGATTACTTGGGCTTAGAATTGCAGGGCTATCTGGGTCGGCTAGGGGATGTTCTAGATGGACAGTCCCAGACGTTCACCAGGGGCCTCATGCATAACGCCATGTGTAGAATTCACACTCTAACATGGCGAATGGACAAAAGCAGAAACGTGCTTACACACAAAAAAATCCAGATGCATAAATCTATGCGTGCGATAAGTTCCACTTTCTTCTGCTCCATAAATCCCAGTCAGCGTCAAAAGTAACGCACGTGCATGCGCCTGCTGTCCCGCCCGGTCTATTCCCAGAATTACGCTTCTTTGAATATGTCAATCAATATAAATAGCCCTTAACATCAGCATTCTGTTAAAAGGCAATGGCAAAAGCATGGGGCGAAATAGAAGAATTTCAAAGAATACCAAGTGGAGGCAAGGAAAAACGTACTATTTGCTGGTTTACACAGTGGTATAAACAACAAAAGGAAGCTGATCGAGTGACATAGAGTGTCGGAGAAACTTGAAAACTCAAGTTCACAAAGTCGCAAAGTGCCCGAAATGAAAAAGAAGTTGTCAGATATAAAAGACGGCGTGAAAAGGCGAGTCGTAACCCACTGTCTGAGTGTCATATGATAGCGTATTAGGGTACAGCGAAAGGAAAAAAAAAAGGCACACAGTGGAGAAAAAAAGCTTGAAATTTCAACTTTAGTCACGTAGTTTATTTTGTCAATAAAGATAGCATCATAAGCTTCATCTTAAAATTGTTTAATTTACTAGTTTCTCAAATTCCATCGTAACTAAAGTAGCATGTTAAATGCTTTGTTTTGTATTTGATCTTCTATGTGCTCTATGTGTGTGAATCACTACATGCTTCTTAAACCAGCTTTCTCTTCCTCAGACAGGACACAGAATCCATTACATTCGTGATATTACAGCTCTCTGAATAATTAAATAATGAGATGTATACGTGATATAATTTTCATGATGACAGGAGTTAAAGCATGTTATTAAACATGGGAACATGGTGGCGCAGTGATTGTTTATGCCTCACGCAACCTCACTGTGCTACCTTCGATGAAATAATTTATTGTAGCAGTACTGTCTCTTTCAAATGTACTAACCCCCAATTCTTGTCCTTACTTTTCTTTCTCCAAATACCCAATCGCCACACAATAAGCTCTGTAACAGACGTTAAGCCATCTGTAAGCTTAGAACGCTGATTCTTCAAAACTTTTATGGAATATTGAAATATCTTCATAGTACATGTTTAATTATTCTTTCCATCTATCCTTCCAGTGTCACGCCAGTCCCAGCAAGCATACAGCACGAGGCAGGAACAATCCATGAACGGAGAGCCAGCTCCTTGCTAGTGCTGCGACACCGTGTCCTCACATGTTTATTTATTAACAATACAGATTATTTAAAGTAAGTTAAAGTTTTATTTTGTTGCATTTCATCTTAAAAATGATATCGTCATCATATGTGAATACGCTCTTTATAAAGTGGATCAGGTTGTGCAATATTATAACTGTATCACACGTTTACAGTGAGGTAATTGTACTTATAAGTACAAACAGTTGTACAAGGAGCACTTGATTGACTGATTGAGTGCATTTATAGTTCTTGGGATGAAACTGTTTCTGAACCGCGAGGTCCGTACAGGAAAGGCTCTGAAGTGTTTGCCGCATGAGGGCAATTCAATAGACAGCATGGCTGAGGCAGCGTGTGCTTGATGCTGTATACCGATAATTCTCTTTCCCATCAGCTGCTGTAGATCTGTGATTCCCCACTCAGATACAGTGATATAAATACTATGAGTAGTGCAGTGAGAGTAATATGGAAAAAGATGATCTGCTGTGGCAACCCCTAATGGGAGCAGCTGAAAGAAGAAGAAGAAGAAGAAAAAGGTGCAGTGAGAATAACAATGCTAAAGCAGCTATTGTATTTAGAATAGTTTGACCATTCTGTGGACCATTATGTTGTTACAGGTTAATTACAATCAGATGCATTAAACTAATAAACAATATGCGGTTAATTGCAGTGTATTTATAAAGCTGTGTCAGAGATGTGGATCTGAAAAAGAAAGATAAACCACACAGGAACAGTAGCACGGCTTTGAAGCTTGGTGCCGCCAGTCTGCAAAACAGAGCGCTGAAATTGCATACGCCAGGTATGAGCTACTGTGGAAATGTGCGTGGCTTTATGCCAAGTTTAGGTTTTATACATCGTGATTTGAGTGTGGAAACATTCGTACGTAACATTTTTGTGCATACGCACCGTTTATACATGAGGCCCCAGGTCATTCATTACCATGGAATAAGTTATTTTATTAATACAGCATCTTTTTTCTATTACTTTTTAGTCCTTGGTATCTATTTTGAGTTTGGGGACAGCTCAAGACCACCTCTTTTTATAACAGTGCTAAGACAAAAGATATTCCTGATTTTTTCATGTATGGTAATCTGTCTCTGAAGTTATTTATGTCTTATGCTGTCCACTAGCAATTAACTATTCAATATACATTATACATAATGTACAGTATGTGTGTTATGATTCATATGTTGCTGTTCATAGAATTATTTCCTATTTTTGTTTAACGATTTCTGCCTTTAGAAAAGTGTACTTCAGATGCAATTATTGAAAACAATCACATGCTATAAAAGCAATACAAATTACTACAGAGAAAATGTTGATTACAGAAAAAAAAAATTATGTCTTAGAGCTGCATCAATCAGTAGTGCAAAAAGAAAAAAAATACAAATTTCTAGGAAATTCCTTAAAATAAACAAGAAGTAGAAATGGAAACATTGCTATGGTAGCACTCAGACCAAAGTACTAATAAGAATTGTATGGTCTGCTTTGCCACTTTGCATAATCATTTGTTGCTCCCTATAGAGTCAGTAATAATATAAAGAGCATTAGTTGTCAAGACTAAAATATGATATACTAAAAGCAATACTGTACAATAAATACTCTGTCACTAAAAAGTGATATTAACTGTCATAGATTTTAGCAAGACAAAGTTTTCAGGCCTCAAAACTTAATCAATAGACAATTCACATAACATAAATACTAAATAGTCTGAAACTCATTACAATTCCAGAAGGAATTCCCCTTACTAGATAACAGTGTTGCAAATGAAGCAAAGGCGCAACTTCATTAATAGAGAAAGCAACCATAGTGGATCTTTTAGAATTTCTAATTCCTATTGGGCACAACCTGGATATTAGTTATTTATTTTAGTTTTTTCTCCTCTAGTCTATCTGAAGTACAAGTGTGACAATTGTTCATGTCAGGAGTGGCATTGTTTCATTTTGATTTTAACAGTTATAGAGTTAACTTATTCATTTTTATTGATGCCACCATTTTGGGACATCTGGTCTCTAAGACATGTGATACCATTTACTGTATGTGGTGCATATGCTACAATATGAATAAACGGTAGTCATGATTATATAAATGGCTGTTGTGGAATATATTTAAAAACTGTTATGAATACATTTTTCCAGGGTATTTTCTTGATTGGGGCCTTTTTTTAGAAAAAATCCAATCGTTTACAAATTGATTTTATTTAACGTCTTTTTGAATGGCATTTTGTTTTGACCATTGTTATGGCCATTTTGTGGTTTCAGTTGTCATGATGCAGGTCCTGGTTGCTAGGGGCCTCTTCTTTCACGACATTGGGATAATTGATGCGGAGTTAAAAGGTCGTGTCAATGACCATTTAGTACTTGAGACTGGACCAATCCCAGCAACTCACTTTACTTATTATTTTGGTTACTGGTTATTGAAACAAAGCTCTACCTTTTGACTCTGATTTTTGGTTTAGGATTTTGCTCTAACATTCTCTTGTTTTGACTTTTAATTTTGACTCTCACCCTGCCTAACTCCTGTTTTCTGAATGAACTGCCCTTTTTGCTGACATGAGAAGAATAACGGGGAGAATCCATGAAAGGCTTTGCACATGAGTAAACAATTTGTTTTAGGAATCTGTTTTTTGACAAAAAGTTTAGTGTTGTCACATATAATTTAGCTATTGTGATCAACTGTTTCTCTGTCTGACAATTATTTTCTAATGACTTTAATAGCAAGCTAAAAGAAGATCTTTCCTGATGTTTTAAACAATAATATGTCAGGACATTTTTTACAGAAAGTTCTTGACACTCACGAAAGTTCAACCTAGTGATATATTCTTTAAACTACTGTATAATGTTATTAAATAGAACACATTTTCCTCACAACTCTGGATACAAAACAAGTATGGATTTCCATAATAAAACAAATAAGATTCATAAACAAAGTAAGTGCATGTAAAAAATGTAAATCTATTCCCAACAGTCTTCTCATTGTTTATATAGAGTGCCTTGAAAAATTATTCAGCCCTCATCTATTTTTCACATTTAACAGTCTCAAAATCTAAGATTTTGATGCAATAGGTTGGGAAACCTATTTGTAACTCAACATTCTATTAACAAACCTACCCTCCAAAGAAAATAAAATATTAAAAATTAAAAACTGAAATCTTGTAATTTTTCATGTATGCATTCTCCATGGTCAGTACCCTCTTTAAACAGATCTAGCAGATGTAATAGCCAAGAATCTTTTTGTATGTCACAGCTCCAGGCATGTTTTTATTTTGCCAAGAAGCAATCATAAACTACAAAGGCATTTCCACATACTCTTAATGATATTAAGGTTTAACAGGGACACTCAAGGACATCCATTTTCTTTATTTTAAAGCAACTGTAATGTTGCTCTAGCAGAGTGCTTTGGGTTATTGTCCTGTTGTAACACAAAATTAATTTCCAGTTGCAATTGTTTGCCAGAGGTTTTTATGTAATATTTCTTAGTACTGTACCCCATTCATATTTTATGTCAACACAAATTGAAAGCTTCTCAATAACACGGTACCATTACCTATACTTTACAGTACAGGATGGTGTGACCAAGCAGTGTTTGATTTATATCTCACTGACAGCACTGCTTACCTTTAAGAGCAAAATTCAGGCAATTTTAACATCATCATAACCTGTTAACTTTCCATTGCACAGTATCTTATGTGATTTATCAAAACACTTTGCTGGAAAAACACTTTTTCGACCAAGGCTTCTTCCCTGACTTTGTCCCTTTAAGGCTCTTCATGATGAAATACCTTGGAGATTATTCTTCCATGAACATCATCTTTATTGCAGCCACTGTCTTTTTTTAACTTGGAGTAACAAATGTTCTTGCATCGACCTCCCTAAGAAGTACTGTCGTTGTCAAGCAAATACAATATATTTAGAAGGAAGGCCTGATCTAGGCAGCGTGGAGGTAGTTCTTTCCCACCCACTTCTATACAATGGACTGCATTGAGCTCTGAGCAAAGTTCAATGCTTTTGATTTTTTTTCTGTGTTTCCTCAGGATTGTGCTTCTCTAAATTCAGATTGTGACTTGTGTAGCATGTTCTCTTCTCTTCAGTTTGAAGCTTCACATTGAAAGTCTATGGTGCATTATGGGACTTTTAACTTAATATTTTTTAAACTGAGTTGACATAGCATGTAGATCCTAAGGACAAAATCCTCTTAAATTAATTTTAGATTCAAAATCTGAGACAACAAAATGTGAAAACAAATTTTATAGGCTGAATACTTTTTCAACAGCAGCATATACAAGCTGTGCCATGACGGTTGAATATAAGAGGAGACCTGCATTTCTTTTAAATGGATGTCAATGTGTGCCATATTTTTCAGTCACTTCAGCCACAAATGATGTGGAAATTGCTAAAGTGTCCCTTAGAACTGTACTGAAGGTGATGCCAGCCTGGAAGAGGAAGAATCACATGATCATTAAAAAAACCACCACATGATTAGTCATATAGACCAGACTGCAAGGTGAAACAGAATGGTAATGAAGGAGAAACTGTGTACTTAGTTCATCATACAAGCATACTGCTTTAATCCTTCCTGATTAAAAAGTAATTTCACAGGCCCAATACAAAGAGAGTCTGCAATTTCCCTCTTGTAATGCATGTGTTCACTTGTAGTGACAGTTTTCATAGTGTAGTATTCTACTGCTATTTGTTTGACGGTCTACAGAGTTGCCTACCATAACATTTTTTTTTTTTTTTACTTTCTTTCAATACGATATGAATTTCTCATGGTGTTGAGATACTCTAAACTGTATACAACCCTTTTATGAAATCATCCTAAACATCCTAAACCATAATTGGGTTGTTTATTTTTCTACAAGAGGTCAACAAAGTCATATTTTGTAATATTTGTCATTTTGTCTGTATCATTTTAAAAGGACTATAAACTCCACACATTGTTTAAAATTGCCTTGTGGGAGCTGATATTTAACAAGGCTGATTTGTGAACCTATAATATCTGCATTACAGATAAAATCCAAAGTAACAGTCACAGGAAAGGAGCTACCTGTATGGTCTGGGGATGAGGATTCACTTATACTATAATTCTTTATTTTGTTTTTATTAAACAGAATAAAAACAACTGAGAGCCTACTAAATCTAACACCCGGATTACACCCATACTCACTACACGTATGCAATATATATTCTCCAAATTCAAGTGGAATTAAAAACAAAAATATAAAACTTCAAAAATACAATAAAAACAAAACATACTGTAGCATACTGCATATAAATGCTAAGAAGTACATTACAAAAAAGATAAATTGTACAATTGTTCAAGTTAAGTGTTTGTGGAAGACAACTAAAGTTCCAGTGAGGCTCCCCATTCAAACAAAGAATTAAACATCACTATTAATTGAAGTAAAAGTTGAAGACAGAGAGTCTAACTTACAACACAGGCATAGAATGAATGTCTAGAAGTAAGTAATATGATGTTGTACACAGGAGGAATGGCACTATTTAGCTTACCTGTGACTGTACAGGTGAATAAGGACTCCCAGGATCACCACTTAGCAAAGTTTCACTATTCATTTTAGTCTTCAAACAGGCAATATATCGACTACAGAAATCCTTGCACAGGTCATTAACTTTTTCCAATTCTAATAGATGGATGCGTAGTACTTGGATAGCCTTCACCATCTTTGAAAAGAAAAAGAATCAATAGATACCAAAAATAAATGTATCGGCAAGTAAAAACTTTTTGTATAAATGATCAGATGTAAATATTACTTTGGCAAATAGTCAATGAAAGATTCAGGAATACACTATTGGTCAAAAGTTTTAGAATACCTTAGATTTTCTTCAAATGTAATCATTTGAAATGTAATGAATGGCCAGAAAAGGTGAAGTTAATTTTGAAGTTTAGGTTAGCAAAAACTGAAAAAAGGAAATATCAGACTATTACAAATGGGCCTTCTTAAGGGAACAAATAATAGGTTATAACCTACAGATGTTCTGCAGCAATTAATAAAAATGAAACTTTGCAAGTTGAAGCAAACAATTTCCACAGGTGTCTCAACTTCTGTTGTTTACTTAAAAATTCTCTGTCTTAAAGCAGAGCTGGAACAGACTGTGTTGCTACACCATCTGAAGTATGACTTGGACAATATTACACTGGCATAGAACAAATAATCAAAATGGCTAATAAAAAAAATAAGTCAAGGAATAATGAAGTGTACAAAATTGCATTCAAACTTTTGATTCATCAAAGTAGCCACCTTTTGCTGCTATAACAGCCAAACTGTGGTAACCCTTTTGATTCAGAACACCAGTCACTCTCTCTGCAAGACACCAAGAAAATCCCAGACCATCACACTTCTTCCTCCATGTTTGACACTTGGTGTCACACACTGAGAAACCATCCTTTCACCTACTTGATAGCGTATAACTCCCTGCGTGACAAACCAAAGATTTCAAACTTTTATTCATCAGTACATAAAACTTTCCTTCAGTTTGCAGTAGTCCACAGCTGGTATTTCAAGGCCTTATTTTGTCCTTTAAGGAATGGCTTTCATACTGCCATTCACCATGTCAAACCTGCAGCACAAAGTCTCCTCTTCACAGTAAAAACTGAGACTTGCTTTTTTCAACCACTGTTAAGCTGTGCTTGAAACTTTTGTACTGTGAGGCACCTATCATGCAAGCTGATGACCCTCAAACTTGTCTTCTGACTGGGTTGTGACTTTGGGTCTATCAGATCTCTTCCTATCAGAGTTTCTTCTAGTTTCCAGTTTCATTTGGACTGTGCAGGATACTGTACTTACTCACTGACACTTTGATTTTTTTTTGCAATTTCTCTAAATAAAAAGGCCTACATTTCTAAATGTAATAATGTTTTGCCAGAAATGTTACTAAATGTAGTTTTCTCAGACTTGAAAAAATGAACTATTAATTATTAGATGAATGAAAACCTCTCAAAACATCCATCCATCCATTATCCAACCCACCATATCCAAACTACAGGGTCATGAAGGTCTGCTGGAGCCAATCCCAGCCAACACAGGGCGCAAAGCAGGAAACAAACTCCAGGCTGGGCACCAGCCCACCTTAGGGCACATATTCACACACACTAGGGACAATTTAGAATCGTCAATGCACCTAACCTGCATGTCTTTGGACTGTGGGAGGGAACCGGAGCACCCGGAGGAAACCCACGCAAACACAGGGAGAACATGCAAACTCCACGCAGAAAGGACCCGGGAATCGAACCTGGATCTCCTAACTGCAAGTCAGCAGCGCTACCCACTGTACCACAGTGCCACTCCCTCTCAAAACATGCTACATATAATCTTTATAATTATTGAAAATAATGTCACTTTTGTATAAAATAGTTCTGATGCTTAGGTAGCCTTAAAAATATAGTTTTACAGAAGACTAAAACAAGAAGTACATCTGTCATAATATATTCATAGTGACTTGTACTTGTTTTGAAATATTTTTTGTATGTATCTTCATTTTCAAAACATTTATAATTACAGGTATTTCTTAAATCAAATTTAATAACAATAGTCACCTCACTTTATGTAATGAATGCAGAGGTACATGGATGTAGGTAACTGATTTTATGGGTGAAGCAATTACATTTGCTGTCTCACACATTCAGGAGATCTGACCACAGTCTATAAAGAGATTTCAAATTCTCCAGTGTCATTAGGCAGATTCCTTCAACATCCCAAAGCTACGCATGTTAAAACTGATTGGGAATATTAATTAAAATGACTCAGAATTAGCATGCCCTGTAATTCACAGGTGCCTCATCAAGGTTTTATTACTACTGAGAGCATAGTCTGCAGCTATTATGCCAATACAGTTATGTGAAAAAGTATTCACATCCTCTTTCACTACTACAGTTTTTATACATCAAGACATTAATAAGAGTAATGTGGTCAAGATACAGCTGGCATGGAAATGACATGCTGCAAATCAGTTGAATGGGAGGATAATATTGAATGTTGGTGTTTCCTTAAGGTAATGTCCAAAAGGAAAAGGCTAAAAGAGGCCTACACCAAAACATACAAAAGTAGTTTCTTTCACGTTTGTAGGCTATGAAACAACAGAACCCTAAATTTCTTACACCGAAGAGCACACCACACAATGTGACAACATACCAGATAGCCAAAATTGCAGTCACATAAAATACATGAAACTTCAATAGAAACTAAAATTAAAGGAAAAAAACGTACAGCCTACGGAAAGGAAATTACAATTCTGAGATATCCCAAATTTCATAACAATTATGAGATATCCCAAATTTCATATATATTAAAATGTATTTAAGTTATTCAGACATTTGAAACTCATTTCAAGTAGGTTTATTGATGAGAAAATTGGTAATTAAACACTGGTTAAATAAGTTCAGGTACAATCCAAGGCAATGAGATCTGGTCAAGACATTCAGCTAAGATAGTGTTAAATTAACAGATTTTTACCTGCTAATTAGATACTACAACTGAGGAATGTGCTAAATTGTTATCAAATGGGGTGGGGGTTGATTTGTTTTCAATCCTATTTTTTGTAAAAATGTATCTATTTGTATGGAAGGATTACAATAAAATCAATAAAATAAAAAAAAATTGTTATCAAATAACAGCATAGCCTTTGCTTTCACTTTCCTTTTTGTTTGTATGGATTTAATCTGATGGAATAAAATTATCATGAAACCAATTGATGAATTTGGTCACTGAAGAATTTCTCATGCTAAGTTCAGGAAAGATTAAGTGGTAAACAAAGCAGGGGCTCCTAAATTGCCCAGCCTGTTATAAGAGTAATTTAGGATTTTCTGTTTTGAGAGAAAAAGAAAGTATAACACAGTCTCTGAATCTTTTGAAAGAGTGCTATTTTCCCTCTCTTTATACTAAAAGGCCAAGTATGGTACAAGAGTGGTACAGGCTGTTTGTGCGCCTCAGGGTGGCAAAGGGGTTTCTACAGTATCTGGCAAGGCAGGTCTTTCACCAAAAGATAGTACTCGTATCAATACACTGAATCCCAATTCTTTGATAAGAGTGTACAACATCTAATCAGGGTTAGGTTAGGGTTACAGAGATTGATTTTGTCCAGAAGGACGGATGTACGGATACACTTCTTGCATTTGTCTATTTTAAACTTTTTTACTCCATTAGAACCACTATTCCTAGATACTCTACTTATTCTAACCTTTCAAATAAGCCATATATTAAATATCACTATCTGGTCATATAAAGAATTTTTATCAGATTCTTATTAAAATTGTCCTAAATGCCTTAAATATTTTAAAGTTTCAAAATGCATATTTGACAATTTAATTACTAATCTCCCCAAGAATTCCTATAATGACCTAAAAATGTAAAATTTAAATAAAGCTAAAACAGGGTATGTCAGACTCGTAAATATTCATAAAATTATGTTTTTATCTAAGGTTAAAATTCAATTACATTTTAGTGCATTAGGGTTCTAAAATCAATACTTTGAGGTAATAGGACACTATTAAAATTAAGGTACCATACCAACTATACTAAGGATCAGGTACCCTTAAATCTAAGTTAAGTACCCATATCCTAGTAAAATTTCAAGGGTATTAACAAGGGGTGTACAACCTTAAGATTAGGGTGCCTTTTACTATTTAAGCTTAGGCAACCCATCTAAGTTTTAGCATCAGGGCCCAAGATCAAGATATGGCCTACCTCCACTAACCTTAAGTTAAGGGTTTGGGGTAGGGGCAGGCCTATCTAAACCCTACTACACCAGGAGTCCTGAAGGCGGTTGAGATCAATTGACGTCAGACAGGCTGGATAGTCCTACAGTGTACTAAAAAGAAAAAGATAGCTAGAAGGCAGGATGTCTAAGACTTTAAAAATATCCAAACTCAAAGCTATGGAAACAACCTGAACACATAGCTTTAAAAATTCACCCACTGCCAGAGCTAGCTAAACACAATGTTTGAAGGCAGAGGATGGTGGCTCTCAGTTAACAAATAAGGGCAATCATACTGCTGTGAGGAAAAAAAAAATCAGGAAAGGCATATGTTGAAAATTGTCTTCTTAGACAGACAAAGATTCCACACCCCTTTAGGTAGCCTATAAACGGCTGAGAAATGTTTGCTGCAGTCTGGAACTAAAACAGTAAGAAACAAACACTTCTTCAATTTATATTTTCACAATAGTCAGAATGTTTTTTTTTCTTTTTTCTTTGCAAATCCAAGAATTTAATCATATTTCTACAAAGAAATCAATTTAGCTAAAATCTTTTGATATGATGTGCCTTTGACCTCAACATCTTTAGTAGGAATAATTTCCCTTTTTACTGCACTTTACTCAATCTGTTGAAGTAGGCTCAATTCAAGGTTATGCATGCTATTCTGATTTATACATTTAAACTGGTCCAGTATAAGGGAGTGTGGGAGAGTGTACGAATGCATAATGTCATAAAATGGTGCCCTGTTCAGAACTTGTCCATTTGATGCTGCCAGAACAGACAGTTGGACCCTCCGTACCCTAAAACTGGAATATGTGGTTTTGGAAAATGGAAAGGGTTTTGTGACTTAGTAGAAAAGTATGAGATATTTTACCTAGGCCTTCTCTAGGATTTGAATTCTCACAAAGTAAATAACAAAAATATTTGTAGAGATTAGAGCTGTGAAATACAGCCTGTCACTGGTACACAATGATTTCTCCTGGAAAAGCAGAAAATGATGAAAACAATGGATTTATTTTTAATTTAGAGTATATGAAGAGTCTTGCTTGATGTGGCAAGGGGAATTTGAGTTGTGTTATTTCATTTGGAAAAGGGGTAGTGGTAGACAAGATTATCAAGATATTGATGGTTTTCTCTTGAATATATTTCAAGCTCTTCTGGCATAGTTTCATCTATAGCCAACTGGAACAGCATCAAATTAATGTGGTAGGCTGTTTATAAATCCTCAAGTGCATACAGCATGGATGTTGTGCAACTCATTAAATTAATCTTTGTTAACTTAGCTTATTTTACTATCCTGTACCACTCCATCCACATATTTTCTTTTTTTATTATTAACATTCCATATTCAATTACAGACATGTTTTACAACCATATTATACAGAACCATAATGCTTGGATGCCAATCTGTGTTAGTGCATATAATCAAAAAAAGAAAATAAAATGTGTACTGGATAGTTGAGCACACAAAAAAAATCATGTTCTTAAATGTGTTCTACTGTGAGATGTTTGTCAATTTTTTTGAGGTCAACTATAAATTAAAAGATAGGAAACAAAAAAACTCTTTTTCTGTATATGTGTGTATATATACACACATACTGTACACACACACACACACCACTGTCTCAAATGATCATTGTCATATATTGAAAAAGTATACAGCTATGCATCTTAGAAGTTATATTATGTAACATGAAAAAATGACCAGACTGTGCATTTAACCTGCTATAACAAAGAGAAACCCAAACTATAAAAGAACACAACATTTTTCAGACATTATATCGTAAGAGCAGCATTGTTTTTTTGACGTGGGAAAAATCAGAGTGGCATTTGTGAGCAAATTAATTATGACAGCTAATTTCTAAGAGAAATCACTGTAGAACATTCTCTTCACTCACAGCTTTACTTTAGTAAATTTAAACATTTAGAGCAGCAGCAAAATTATATATATTAAGGCTTACACTTGTATTTATGTATGTATTTACTGTATTTGCTAAAATGGTTGCATGAAGGAAGCTGGCACCTGTTTCAATATTTTTGTAGTAAAAGTGTAAATGTATATAGAAGTTCATAACCTCATAGTACCTAAAGAACAATTAAGGAGATGAAAATGATCTGGAGACAGCAGAAAGAGGAAGTGAAATGCTAATAGGATTGAAAAGTCTGAAATTAAATAAAACACTGGGAATAGATAATATTTATCCTCAGGTGCTTAAAGAAGTTAGTGAGTATAAATATACACCCTTTATGCATAATTCTCCAAAAATCATCTGTATATATTACAACAATAGCAGAGAAACACATGTCAATTAAATCTGTATTAGTGAATAGTCAACAAGGATTTGGAAGGGAAAATCATGTTTCATTAATTTGCAAGACTTTCATAAGGAAGGAATAAAAAGCATTTCATCAGAGGGTTAAATTACACAATTATTAATTATTATTATCTGCGGTGGGTTGGCACCCTGCCCAGGATTGGTTCCTGCCTTGTGCCCTGTGTTGGCTGGAATTGGCTACAGCAGACACCGTGACCCTGTGTTCGGATTCAGAGGGTTGGAAAATGGATGAATGGATGGATAATTATTATTATTATTTATTTTTCAAAATTATTTCTGACTAATTTTTTATTGAAGTTTAGCAAGAAAAGATTCAGGACTCACAAATAAATATATTAATATTATAATAAATATTATTATAATAAATATTCAATAACAATGCATAAACTGTCAGCAAAGGAAAAGTAAAAAGAAACAAGTTAAGCAAGATCAGGCCCCCTAACTTTAGTGCTCCAACATTTTCAGAACACTTTGATAAGGTCCTGCATGAAATGCTATTGATCAAACTAAAAGAGGGCAGAGTTCTAGGTTTAGATGGCTAGAAAACTGGCTTAATTACACAAGACAAAGAGTAATGGTAAGAGGAATTTGTTCTGAAATAGACAATGTAAAATATGATATCTCATACAGATCAGTACTGGGGCTACTACTCTTTACATATATATGATATTAACACAAATATAACTAACATTATCAGCTACTAAAAATTTAATTCTTGAGCATTAAGTTTGCAGATGACACTATAATGACTCAACAGAATTATGACAAATGCATTTGAAGAAATTCAGACTCAGGTAGATATTTCAGATGAAAATAAAATGTAAATGTAATGTTTGGCATAATAGATTTTAAAAATATTAAATCTGAATAGGCATTGGGGGTCTGAATGTTGAATATAAATTTTTTTAACCTTTTCATAGTTTATCAATTATATGGAGCTACTGTCACATGTACAGAGTACAACAAAACTTTTACTTGCATTTCTGATCCTTATGTATATGAAACAAAGCAGAAGGAACATATTTAATTATGTTAGCTAGTTTGGTATGTAATGTTTATACAACAAAATAACTACTGTAATTATTACAAAAGGCCTCATCCCTGCTCCAAAGATAAACAAATATTTATATGGCCTGTACCAAGCTTTTTGATTTTGCAAAAAGGAAGGTTTTAAATGGAATTTAAGTTGTATGACCATATAAATGATATCATAAGCTATAAATATAATGTTGAACCATAGTTATTACAAACATGCCCATTAAGGTACATTAAAAGGAAACCTAGTCAAGTACAGTATACAGTACACCAGATGTTCTAACGTAGATCAAATGCTACTGACACCATGTGGTTTATAAAGGACTAGAATTTAAGTCTTTATAATTTGACACAAATGTACCTCTTTATGAGGTCTGGATTATTGTGATTCAGAAGAATTGGATCCTGGGTTACAGCATCCCGTCTGGCAAGCCCCAGTATTGATGCCTGTAGGGCACAGCTCCCATGGGCTTGCTCTCTCTGGTTCTGTCGGGGCTGGCAGGAGGAGCTTTTGAATACTGATGTTACAAGGACCGTGGTGGTCCTGCCCGACTCATAAGTGGCACGGGCAAGAGATAAATCACTGGAAATACTCCTGGGTCTGGAGTTGGAAGAGAACCCTTCACTCAACTAGGGAAGAGTTGTAGTCATGTGTGAAAGAGACAGTGGAGGTGGAGGAAAAAGAAGAGAAAGTGTTGTGCTGTATTGTGAACAAAAGATGCCTGTATGAAGGTATTGTGTTAAATTAAAAGCACTGTAGTTGAGCTGGGACTGTTGTGGTACAATTGTGTCTTGGGGTTTGGTACTTACATAAAGTACTTTTACTATGAAACCATGAATATTTTCATGAAATTAGTTTAGAATAAAGCTAACCTGTTGTTATGATCATGGTGGTTAAATCCAAATGAAAACCAAGTGCTCTGAATCTGCAAATCTGTACTTATTGTACTAGATTTACTTGAAGTGGCTATTGGTCAGTTTATAATACAATCATACGTTTTCTGATTTGGCAGTGTTTGAACCGTATTCAATAATTGTTTAAAAACAACTATTATTAGTAGATACTGGTTAAACAATTTAGGACACAAAAATAAATTATTACCTCTATGCTCAATTAAACTGCATGATATTTGCCAATATGAGTGAATGCTAACTCTATATAGAAAAAAGAAACATTTAGTAATATAAAGTTTAAGCTGTTGATCCTTCCAAATATGTGGTATGCCTGGCTTGAAACAAAACTTCTTAGCTACTGAGCTCAATTTTAGTTTACACTAAAGAATCAATTTTTATCTAGTTTTTCTTTTTATAGATGTACACTCATACAACTTTTTTCTAGCTGTTACTTGACCAGTCATATTTCACAAATGAAACAAAAATAAAGTATTTTACAAAGCAAAAGACAATTAAATAATTTTGGTATCATTAACAAAGAAAATTGTATAGATTTATATCTAACAGCCCTTTAATATAAATTATGTCTCACAGATTGGATAAAGAAGGATTAACAATTTTCAGCCAATATCTCTCAAAAAAAAAGTATGTTTGGCCCCAATATTTTTGAATATGGTTATATTAAAAAAAACTACAGTCAAAAACACCATCAACAAACTCAACTGAAAGATTATTTCATTCCACTCTATTTCAGTTTTAAAAAATTAAATATGTCCCTGTGAACTGTCACCTAAATATTATTTAAAGCTTGCTGTTAAATATTTAGCTACATGAGGAAGTACAGGAGAGTATCCAGAGGAAGAGGATGGCGAAGAAGAAGTGGGATGGTCAGAGATGCAGAAAGTAGACAAGAGCACAAGGAGATAAGGCATAAGGTGAAGAGAGAGGTGGTGAAGGCTAAAGAAAAGGCGTATGAAGAGTTGAATGAGAGGTTGGACACTAAGGAGGGAGAAGAGGACCTGTACCGATTGGGTAGACAAAGGGACTGAACTGGTAAAGATGTGGAACAGGTTAGGGTGATAATTGATAAAGATGGAAATGTACTCACAACCAAGAAGGGTGTGTTGAGCAGATAGAAGGGATACTTTGAGAGGCTGATGAATGAAGAGAATGAGAAAGAGATGGTTGGATGATGTGGAGATAGTGAATCAGTAAAAGCAACGGATTAGCAGGGAAGAAGGAAAGGAATGAAAGTCAGTAGGAACAAGACAGAATACATGTGTGTAAATGAGAGAGAGGTCAGTGGAATGCTGAGGATGTTGGGAGTAGAGTTGATGAAGGTGGATGAGTTTAAATACTTAGAATCAACAGTACAGAGTAATGGGGATTGTGGAAGAGAGGTGAAGAAGACAGTGCAGACAGGTTGAAGAAGAGTGTCAGGAGTAATTTGTGACAGATGGGTATCAGCAAGAGTGAAATGGAAGGTCTATAGGACAGTAGTGAGACCAGCTATGTTATATGGTTTGGACATGGTGGCAATTACCAGAAAGCAGGAGACAGAGCTGGAGGTGGCAGAGTAAAAGATGCTAAGATTTGCACTGAGCGTGACGAGGATGAACAGGATTAGAAAAGAGTACATTAAAAGGTCAGCTCAGGTTGGACAGTTTGGAGACAAAGTCAGAGATGCGAGATTAAGTTGGTTTAGACATGTGCAGAGAAGAGACGCTGGGTATATTGGGAAAAAAATATTAAAGATAGAGCTGCCAGGCAAGAGAAAAAGAGGAAAGCCTAGGAGAAGGTTAATGAATGTGGTGAGAGAGGACATGCAGACGATAGGTGTAACAGAACAAGATGCAGAAGATAAGAAGATATGGGGAAAAAATGCTCCGCTGTGGTAACCCCTAATGAGAGCAGCCGAAAGAAGAAGAAAGAAAAAAATACTTTACTATTATGGAGAAAACAAAATCATATATTAAAAAAATACCACCCTCAAAAGGGTCACTGAAAAGAAGCTCTAGAATTTCAAAATTTGGCCTGTTTAAATGAATACTCCACCCAAATATGTTTTTTTTTTCCTCCTATATGTCTAGTGCTATCATTGCATGGTGCAAAATGCATGCATTTTTTTTTTACTTCCAGAACATTCACTTTAGGTCATAAATGGGAAACACATTCACATTTAAATGAGTCTTTGAATTGAAGGTGGCATTTGTGACCAATGAATAAGGGGGAGAGGTGGTTGTGTTTTGTATATTGTGAACATCGGACTGTATAACTGACATATGGGTTATGCAACATGAGTAACAAGAAAGATTTTTTTACCCACATGAAAGTTTTTGATATTATTTGCAGTTGTACAGCGTTGGTCAACAGACACCTATTTGATCATACTGTAAATTATTTTTTTTTTCCCATAATCTGTTAAACATGGGATTAAAAATTCTTCTTGGTCATCACTGCAAATTATGTGGGGTAAGTAAAATAAATCTAATTTTTGAGTGGAGTGTCTCTAAAAATATGGCACAAAAATATTGTTAAGAAAACAAACTTAAAATCTGAACACTTAAACTTTCTACTTGAAAAAGCTACATGCTGACAAAAATATATATGCTTTCAAAAAATGACACTACAATAATAGGAAGGTAGTTTAATGATACAGATCCAGCATGACTTTTCCCCATTCTTGTAGATGATTCAAAAAACTTTCAGGATAATATTTTTCACATATTTTATACATAAAAAATCCAGTGGTAGTGTATCACTGCCTGTTCAAATCTACCAATCTGGAACAGAAAACTGGAATTTTTGAAGCAGAGTGGTAATTTCTTTAACAATTTTCTTTTTCTTTTTTGGTACTAATACAACATACCATGAAATAGTATTAGGAAAGCAAAGTTCTAAACTTCTATAAACTAGTGACACATTAGGCATCTGATGTAACCACTGTCATCAATATCGCAATACCAATAGTGCTACTCTGAAAAGTCAAGAGCAAGAAGTTTCAGAATTTTTGCTCATTCTAATACAAAAAAGTAAAAAAAAAGTAAAGCTTTAAGCCATAAAATTTATTTATACATTAAGCATATGTTCTCAATGATCTGGTAAATGCACAGGTGAAGATTGGGCATAAAATGTAAAAACATATTAAAAATATTCTAAATTCTCATTATAAAAACATTTATTTAGCCTTTAGTTAGCCTTTTAAGTTAGAATATAATCTAAAAATGTTTAGCACTTCGAAAACTAAATATAAAAACACAATTGTACAATAATTACCTAGAAATAATGAGCAAAAATATCTTTAAAACATTCAAATATGCCTTTGATTAGATCATGAACTTAAACAACAACCTAAAACAATAACAATGCAATTTACATTCAATTAAATGTTTTATATTTATAGAAAAGCGTGCTTTTACCAAATTATCAAGATCTGGGTCATCACTGAAAAAAACTTTTCCTTCTTTCTCCTGACTTCTCACAAAGTTTTCAATGTCTACATCAAAGCTGGCAGATGTAATACACTCTGATCCTTGTGTTGACTGCTCACATTTTTCAAAAAGTAAAGCTAACAGTGGAAAGAGAGGGTGCCTAAAAGGAAATGAGATTATGAAATCATTTGCATAATAAACATGTACCCCCCAAAAAATAAAGGTAAAAACAAAGCCACTAATACTCATTTTAAAGATAAATAGACTTATTACATCTAAATAATGCTTACTATAGAGAAACAAATATTAATTGTTAATTTCGGGAGCCAAGCAAAGACATCTACCTGTATATTGCGTCTTTATCTGCATCCATGGATGTCTGAGGTTCTGTAGAGGTTGGACTACCACTACCAACACTAACTTCAGGGTCATTGCTTGTCTGAGTTAAAACTTGTATCTATTACAAAAGAAAAAAAATTCTTATGTGACGTAGGAAGCTTATCAACTTATGAATAACCCACTCTTTAAAAGAAAGGCCAACTTCTGACGTGACAGTAAAATTGCCAGAAGGTTGGTGTGACTTGGCTATTAAAGAGAAAATACTAGTAAGAACAAAACGTCTTTCATTTTTTAAAATATTTACAGCATATATGAAAAATGTCAGTTACAATTTAATGTTAACTCTTTGCTTCACACAAACCTAACATACATTTTCTTAAAATTACTGTAACAAAAAAAAATCATAATGAAGGAATTTTCATTCAGTTCTCATTTAATTATAATTTGCTCTTCTCTTTGGCCTATGATAGGGGAATTATATATGTTAAAAAACAAAATAGAGTAAAAGACAGTTTCAACAGTAACACTATGAATATCTTTTCCATTCACATTATGAAATATTTAGTTAATGAGACGTAGTGAGAAATTTGTATTTTGTTACCTTTCTTTTTAAAAATATTTGAATAAGTTTGTGTTTGTTTTTCTGTCTCCATCAGTTACTACATTTGAAAAATGTAATTTACATTCTCTATAGGGGGGGAAATGCATAAATTAATATGTTTTGGCAGTTACACGTCCATTCAATGAGTTAAGTTCTGGTGTGAACATCCTTAGATGAATTTGCTTATATTTATGTAGGTTTATTGAAAATATGAGAGACTATATCCTGAAGCATTATTGCTATTGTAACATTGAGCCGAGAAGGCATGATATTTTCTAATTATCAAAGGTTTTCATTAAACCTGAATATGCAGTGTATATAAAAATTGCTACTATCTTAAGATCTACTCACATTTGTAAAAATAAGTTTGCACATTCACCATTCTTCAACAGCTATCCTAAAAAAATTGCAAACAATCTTCTACAGTATTTTGGAGAGGTACAGGGTAACCTTGATATGTAGGGTTACTAGAAAACTACTTCGGTTGCCATCTTGAAGACACTATCTTCCTTCTCTTAACTATTGGTACCAGGTGAAAACAACACAGCAGTCGCCGTGAGCCTGATGTGTTATCTATAGCATCCTAGATGCTGATTTAGAAAGAATATGACAAAATGTGACTTGCTATTCCAAAGTGGTCATTATTTGCTTATTTAATGTGGTATGTATACTTTTCCTTCCACCCAACTTAATAACTTCAGAGCATGTGTGAACAACCAAAATCTTTGGACTTTAGAGGTTTAACATGCATGCGCCAATACTTACAACCAAAAGAGCACCACAAGATGGCCAGTCTTAGAATTGACTGAAATAAATACTTTGAAGGTGAAACAAATTGTTTGTGAAAATCATTACTGCAAACCTCAGTATTTCTTATGAAAGCTAACATTGAACTCTTATATAAGAATTCTACAGTAAATTTTAGATGTTTGGGAAGTTTAGTTAAATGCCAGGATTACTGTATGCCTGCTATAATATTTATATTGTTATACTTACAAATTTATGGAGAAACTGCATATAAACATACACAAATTAGCCACCACATTAAAACCACCTGCCTAATATTGTGTAGGTCCACCTCATGCCACCAAAACAGCTCTGAGCTGTTGATCATGGACTCCACAAGATCTCTGAAGGTCCTTTGTGGTATCTGCCACCAAGATGTTAGCAGATGATCCTTTAAGTTCTGTTAGTTGCAAGGAGGGGTCTACATGGATCATATATGTTTTTCCAGCACATCTCACAGATGCTCAAATGGATTGAGATCTGGGAAACTTGCAGGCCAAATCAACATTTTGAACTCTTTGTCATGCTCCTCAAACCATTCCTAAACAATTTTTGAACTGTGGCAGGGTGCATTATCCTGCTGAATAGGCCACTGCCATCACACTACCACCGCCAGCTTGCCTTCTTCCCATATTGCATTCTGCTGCCATCTACTCCTTTGTTAAATGATGCACACACACACCTGGCTGTCCACATGATCTAAAAGAAAACATGATTCATCAACCAAGCCATCTCCTTCCATTGCTACATGGTCCAGATCTGATGCTCATATGTTTATCGTAAGCAGTTTGACTGGTGTACATGGGTCAGCAATAACACCCGTATGCAGCAAGTTGTGATGCACTGTGTGTTCTGATATCTTTCTCGCATGGTCAACTTTAAGTTTTTCAGCAACTTGTGCTATAGTATCTCCTCCCTGGGATTAGTCCAGACAGGCTAGCCTTCAACTTCCCACAGACATCAATGAACCTTGGATGCCCATGACCCTCTTACTGGTTCACCAGTTGATCTTCCTTGGACTACTTTTGGTAGGTACTAACCACTGCATACCAGGAACTTTCCACAAGATGTGCCATTTTGGAGCTGTTCAGACCAAGTCATCTAGCCATCACAATTTGGCTCTTGTCAAAGTCACTCATACCCTTATACTTGCCCATTTTTCTCCTTCCAATCACCTTTAGGAATTGACTATTCACTTGCTGCCTAATATATCCCACCCTTAAAAGATGCCATTGAAATGAGATAATCAATGTTATTCACTTCACCTGTTAGTGGTTTTAAAAATTGGGCATTTTTCTTAAAGCCCATGCAGTATGCTCCTTTCTTTCAACCTCAGCACACAAGTTCTGACCATACAGCATGTGAGTGACCAAAAATATTGCCAATATTGACAGAACTGTTACACTGTTTCAAGTAATGCACATGGTGAAAATGACTTGCAGCCACTCCAGGCCAATAGTGAACAGTCATGAAATGTACCTCATATTATACCTTGGCAAAATGTATTACACCAACCTCAAGAATTACTAAGTATTAATTTTCTTTTCATGTTCATATATATTTGTATATAAAAATATTTTTTTCTTTAAACTTGAGTCTTTTTTATTTAATTTTCTCATATGTTTGCAGCTTCACAATTAAATCAACTAAGTTAACTATTAAAAAGTAAGAAAGTAAAAACAGGGAACATGAGTAAAGTTAAAAGAACATGCCCTCATCCTGCTTTATGTAAAATGCAGTGATGCACATTTATAAAAATGGCACTCACTTCACTTATATGTTTATTTAAAAATATCAGTTGTCTACTGATAAAATGACATTCAATTTGTACTTGGTTCCTCCATATTGCTTGTTAGAAACAGGTCAAAACTAAACATAACTAACCGAATATATGTCTATTTGCAATTGTGTATGACTGTTTATTGGATAAAAAACTAAAACACTGAAGCTTACCTGCTGAGATTCTTGATATCGTTCTATAGAAACGGACTGGGCTGACATCATGGATTCTACAAAATATTACCAATCCCAAATTATTGCATAAACCACCAAAAAACATCATTCAATAATACATTTTTCTACACAAGATAACTTTTACTTGTAATATGGTAATTTTGAATGCATATAGAGTAGTGGTCTCAGCAACGCTTTGTGATTACACTGAAGATAAAAAAATAAAAATATAATATAATACAAACAGGAAATACAACACTATTTTATAACATATCAAATGCTTTTATTATATACAAACAACAATATAACACAAAATAATAAAATAACCTATCAGTTGTTTAGTCTACATCGTAAAACAAGCACGACAAAACACAAAAGCAAAATGTCTTTCACTTATTAGGTCACTATTTCTTATTATTGTGTTACATTCCTCTGTGCTAATTATCACTCTGAATAGCTTGCATTTAAAAAAAAAATTATTATATTATATATATATATATATATATATATATATATATATATATATATATATATATATATATATATATATATATATATATATATATATATATATATACACACACACACACACACACAGTGGTATATATATACTGCTCAAAAGAATTAAAGAAACACTTTTTAATCAGAGTATAGCATAAAGTCAATGAAACTTATGGGATATTAATCTGGTCAGTTAAGTAGCAGAGGGGGTTGTTAATCAGTTTCAGCTGCTGTGGTGTTAATGAAATTAACAACAGATGCACTAGAGGGCAACAATGAGATGACCCCAAAACAGGAATGGTTTAACAGGTGGAGGCCACTGACATTTTTCCCTCCTCATCTTTTCTGACTGTTTCTTCACTAGTTTTGCATTTGGCTACAGTCAGTGTCACTACTGGTAGCATGAGGCGATACCTGGACCCTACAGAGGTTGCACAGGTAGTCCAACTTCTCCAGGATGGCACATCAATACGTGTCATTGCCAGAAGGTTTGCTGTGTCTCCCTGCACAGTCTCAAGGGCATGGAGGAGATTCTAGGAGACAAACAGTTACTCTAGGAGAGCTGGAGAGGGCCATAGAAGGTCCGTAACCCATCAGCAGGACCAGTATCTGCTCCTTTGGGCAAGGAGGAACAGGATGAGCACTTCCAGAGCCCTACAAAATGACCTCCAGCAGGCCACTGGTGTGAATGTCTCTGACCAAACAACCAGAAAGACTTCATGAGGGTGACCCAAGGGCCCCATGTCCTCTAATGGGCCGTGAGCTCACTGCCCAGCAGCATGCAGCGCGATTGGCATTCGCCATAGAATACCAGAATTGGCAGATGCACCACTGGTGCCCTGTGCTTTTTACAGATGAGAGCAGGTTCACCCTGAGCACGTGACAGAAGTGAAAGGGTCTGGAGAAGCCATGGAGAACATTATGCTGCCTGTAACATCATTCAGCATGAGCAGTTTGGTGGTGGGTTAATGATTGTCTGGGGAGGCATATCCATGGAGGGTCACACAGACCGCTACAGGCTTGACAAAGGCACCTTGACTGCCATTAGGTATCAGGATGAAATCCTTGGACCCATTGTCAGACCCTATGCTGGTACAGTGGCTCCTGGTGCACGACAATTCCTGGCCTCATGTGGTGAGAGTATGCAGGCAGTTCCTGGAGGATGAAGGAATTGATACCATTGACTGGCCACCACACTTTCCAGACCTAAATCCAATAGAACACCTCTGGGACATTATGTTTTGGTCCATCCAATGCCACCAGGTTGCACATCAGACTGTCCAGGAGCTCAGTGATGCCCTGGTCCAGATCTGGGAGGAGATCCCCCACAACACCATCTGTCATCTCATTAGAAGCATGCACCGATGTTGTCAGGCATGTATACAAGAACACAGGGGCCATACAAAGTGCTGCGTACAATTTTGAGTTGCTGCAATTAAATTTTGGCAAAATGGACTAGCCTGCCACATAATTTTTTCACTCTGATTTTTGGGGCGTCTTTGAAATCAGGGCTCTGTAGGTTGATCATTTTCATTTCCATCAAACGATGTGGCATCCTTTCGTTCCTAATACATTACCCAGTCTATATCAGTATAGATATCCAGGAGGATTTCTTTTTCCCATTGAGATCTGATGTGTTTTCAAAGTGTTCCTTTAATTTTTTGGAGCAGTTTATATAGATATAGATATATATATATATATATATATATATATATATATATATATATATATATATACACACACACACACACACACACACACACACACACACACACACAGTATATAAGGGAAAAAGTTATCCCCATGCTGAGAAAGGAAAGAAGATTAGAAACACAATGTTGAGGCAATATCGCATTCATCAGATGTGCATTTTAAAAGTAAGGGCAGGTAGAATATATAGGAGGAGAAGGAAGGAACAAAGCCATGGCAGAGGAAAGGAGAAAGGTGAGAGTAGGTGTGAAAAAGTAGAGAAGATGGATGGAGAGATTAAAAAGTTAGATGGTCATTAAGACTTGGAGAAATATGTGACCCTGGCTGCAAATCAGCTCAGCTTCATTTGCTTTTTATTGAAATTTGTCTTTGACGACCTGTGAAGAAACACAAACAGAGATGTGTGTGGATATGATCGAGGGATGTGAAGTGCTCTTGAATAGGATTTGTAAGTATTTTAATTTTAATAGCTCGAACAATACTACCTGAAATGATCTGCTAGCTGTCTCCATGTTTCACTTAAGTACTTGGCTGGACACTTCCTACAAGAAATGTAGTAAATAACATTTTCAGACTGGTATGAGGCCCGCTGTTTAATACTGAATTTACCAGAGGCACCAGATACAAGGGTATTGTTGGTAATGTACTTGGAAGTGACACAATGGCTCCTGTTATAGATCAAAATGCCTGGTGGGGAATAAGGCTCTCCTCTGTAAAGCGAGAAGCACATGAAAGGTTTGGGTATGTTAAGTAATTGACAGAAGGAGATGAATTTGAGATTAGGAAAAATAGCTCTTAAGGAAAGATTCATCTGCAAAACTGGGAAATTATTTCTGATGACCTTAGAGAGAGGGGGAATGTTGGGGTGTAATGGGAGGACCAGCGGGATGCAGGTTTCATTATTGTGATTCCTCTCAGAGTGGATGTTATGTGGCCTCATTGGGGAAACCTGTGTGATGGATGGAATCTTGTAATATCATTAATGAATTATTGTAACTGGCTTCTGGAGCAAGAGGCAGCAGCAAGACAATCGTTGATATATCTTTTGTACAGGTCAGGTACAAAGACTAGGGAAGAATAAAGAAACGTGCTTCCACCCAGATGACAAAGACGTTGGCATAGATAAGCTTTATTCTAATACTCACTGCAACTTGACTGACCTGGTGACAAAAGTTGTTATCATAAGAGAAAGCACTGCAGATAAGAGTCAGTTCTTCAAGTCTAATGAGGGTGTTTGTGGGGGAGGATCCTAAACTGGGCTCCTGTCAAAAGCTTGTCACAGAGCAATGAGACCTTCATTGCAAGGACTGACTGTGTAAAGAAAGGTGACGTCCATGCTAAACATAAAGCAGTCAAGACCATGAAACTCAAAGCTGTCAAACACCAGTAAATATGGTTAGCTTTTTAAGTATGAAGGGAGACCTACAACCAGAGATCTCATAGACTGTCAAGGAAAGCTAAAATATACTGTAGGTTGTGGGACAGCTGCATGTAGAATCAATAGGTTGCCCAGAATTTTCTGGTTTGTGCATTTTGGGGAGAAGATAAAACTGAGATATTTGCGGGATTTCAACAATAAGTCAGTTAGCACTGGGAGGCAATTCCTTTCTGTTGATGAAAACAGAACCTGTAGAAATTACTTCCTGCAGGTAATCATCTGTCAAATCCTGTGCTTGGCTTGAGACAGGCATGTGTATTTTCACTGTGGAAATAACCTTTAACTTTTTTTCCTTTGCTAATATACAATGACAGAGTCCTACACTCACTCAATTAGTATATATACGGGGTGAGTCAAAATTATGTTAACACAAATGGTACTGCTATGTACATACTTATATACAATTTTTGTGAACAATTTACGTGCCACATATGGTACATGTGTTGAACATGATGGCTAACAAGTTAAGACATTCCTGTAAATCAACTTCCACATATGAAGTATGTTTTGTAAATAAATTGTTTCCGCTATTCAAACTTATATTATATAAAATTTCAATTCAATTTAAGTTAAATAGCCAGAACATGGGTACAGCAGACTTTGTAAGTTTACTTAATGGAATATTCTAGACAAGTGATCCTTAGCCTTGGCCGTAATAGTATTCTTTGGCTATGAACAATTTTTTAAACAATCAAATAGATCAATCTTATATAAACATAGTTTCCAATTATATGCAATTAAGCTTCATTAGACAAATATTTTTAAACACTGACACTGAATTAGGTACTCTTTAAAACTCCATTCATATTGACTGTAACAATAGCAAAATGTGTCTGTCATTGAATAAGAAAAATAAATGGGAGGAAATAAATTGCCATTTTCACTGTGGAGTGAGGGGAGTGGAAAAAGATGTATTTAAATGCAGTAAAGCAATCACATCAATAACTGAGTAACTCTCAGTCCTTTCAAAATGGTACTTTTTTTAGAATATTCACTTCATCAAAACCCTTACTCTTGTGCGACAGGATCTTAGCATATTCAGCCCTTCCAAAGTCTGTAATCAAGTACCTTGCAAGTCTGAAATTACAAGCAGAATCTTCCTCTAACACAGTGGTTACATTCCTGGAAAACAAAACAATGCATAAATCAGAAGTTAGCAAATTAAAATTTAAAAATGAACTACAAAATTTCAGCTTTTAATATAAATCTGGAACTAACTATAAAAAAGCAGCTCCTAATTTTCTGAAAGCAAATTACCCATGGTAGAAAATAATCCAGATACCTGTTTCCTTAGGGCTTCCTGCTCTGTATTGCAAACAAAGTCAATGCCTGCTAAGTATCTGAAAGTCATTAAACTTCTGACATTATCTGTTCATGCTTTTGGTAAAGAAACTACATTCATTTCAGATAAATTGACAAACAAATGTATATGTCTGTATCAATGAATTTATATCATGGTTTTAGCCTGTTGTATCATTATACAATTATGTATGGAATCTGAAGAATTGGTAATATGTTTATAAATAATAAAAAATATATATTCAATTCATTTTATAATACAGTTTACTAGTTCTGGTAAATATAATTTTCTGAATTATCAATGTTAGTTTTACATTTTAGAGCAATATCTGTAGAATACTGGAATAATGTTAACCTAATTAAATCCCCTCCACCCATTTTTTAAGCCTATGTTTCCAAAAACAACTTTGCAGGGTACCGAGTTCAATCCCTGTAGCAACAGAAAGCTTTTATTCTCAGACAGATGTCAGTGAATTGCTGGGCAGTGGACACTCTCGCACATCAACACTCATATATGGACAGTTTTGAGTTGTTAATATGCACATCTTTTGACTGTGGCGCAACTGGAAAGTCCATGCAAATATTTTTTTTAAAGGCAATGTCATCATACCACCCTAAAAGCCATTTCTGTATGATTAAACATACTGTATATGCAAATAAATACAGTGGTGTGAAAAACTATTTGCCCCCTTCCTGATTTCTTATTCTTTTGCATGTTTGTCACACAAAATGTTTCTGATCATCAAACACATTTAACCATTAGTCAAATATAACACAAGTAAACACAAAATGCAGTTTTTAAATGATGGTTTTTATTATTTAGGGAGAAAAAAAAATCCAAACCTACATGGCCCTGTGTGAAAAAATAATTGCCCCCTGAACCTAATAACTGGTTGGACCACCCTTAGCAGCAATAACTGCAATCAAGCGTTTGCGATAACTTGAAAACTTTTACAGCCCTCTGGAGGAATTTTGTCCCACTCATCTTTGCAGAATTGTTGTAATTCAGCTTTATTTGATGGTTTTCTAGCATGAACCACCTTTTTAAGGTCATGCCATAGCATCTCAATTGGAATCAGGTCAGGACTTTGACTAGGCCACTCCAAAGTCTTAATTTTGTTTTTCTTCAGCCATTCAGAGGTGGATTTGCTGGTGTGTTTTGGGTCATTGTCCTGTTGCAGCACCCAAGATCACTTCAGCTTGAGTTGACGAACAGATGGCCGGACATTCTCCTTCTGGATTTTTTGGTAGACAGTAGAATTCATGGTTCCATCTACCACAGCAAGCCTTCCAGGTCCTGAAGCAGCAAAACAACCCCAGACCATCACACTACCACCACCATATTTTACTGTTGGTATGATGTTCTTTTTCTGAAATGCTGTGTTCCTTTTACGCCAGATGTAAAGGGACATTTGCCTTCCAAAAAGTTCAACTTTTGTCTCATCAGTCCACAAGGTATTTTCCCAAAAGTCTTGGCAATCATTGAGATGTTTCTTAGTAAAATTGAGACGAGCCCTAATGTTCTTTTTGCTTAACAGTGGTTTTGCGTCTTGGAAATCTGCCATGCAGGCCGTTTTTGCCCAGTCTCTTTCTTATGGTGGAGTTGTGAACACTGACCTTAATTGAGGCAAGTGAGGCCTGCAGTTCTTTAGACGTTGTCCTGGGGTCTTTTGTGGCCTCTCGGATGAGTCGTCTCTGCGCTCTTGGGGTAATTTTGGTCGGCCGCCACTCCTGGGAAGGTTCACCACTGTTCCATGTTTTTGCCATTTGTGGATAATGGCTCTCACTGTGGTTCGCTGGAGTCCCAAAGCTTTAGAAATGGCTTTATAACCTTTACCAGACTGATAGATCTCAATTACTTCTGTTCTCATTTGTTCCTGAATTTCTTTGGATCTTGGCATGATGTCTAGCTTTTGAGGTGCTTTTGGTCTACTTCTCTGTGTCAGGCAGCTCCTATTTAAGTGATTTCTTGATTGAAACGGGTGTGGCAGTAATCAGGCCTGGGGATGGCTACGGAAATTGAACTCAGGTGTGATACACCACAGTTAGGTTATTTTTTAACAAGGGGGCAATTACTTTTTCACACGGGGCCATGCAGGTTTGGATTTTTTTTCTCCCTAAATAATAAAAACCATCATTTAAAAACTGAATTTTGTGTTTACTTGTGTTATATTTGACAAATGGTTAAATGTGTTTGATGATCAGAAACATTTTGTGAGACAAACATGCAAAAGAATAAGAAATTAGGAAGGGGGCAAATAGTTTTTCACACCACTGTATATATATATATAATTTGATACTATCCATATGTATGGTGGTTGCGTCAATATCCCGTATGTATGGTGTTCGCGTCAATACCCCGACTCAATACAAGTTAGAACCATGCAATGGGACTCTGCCTCTGTAGTTAGAACATAACGTGGCAAACACGGACGCAGTATTGCATGATTGGCTAAGAATGTTCGAATGCTTCAGTGACGCCGCTGGACGGCCGAGTATAGTAAGTCGGAGTTGGTTCGAGCAGATAACAGTACACAGAATGTACTTTCCAGGACTAACATCGTCGACTCACTTAAACCCTTCGACAGCTCCGGAACCGTAAGTAATTTAAAACGTAATTTAAAAATTTGTTTGCCAGAAAAAAAATCAAATGAGGTGCACCAAAGAGCTGATATACATATATATAGGCATCAGAATAGCACACAAACCCACAAACAATCTGCACACGGTCCTCTTCAATTCTATACACAAGAAATCGACAGCAGAAACAAGAAACACAGTTTATAGCATTCCATGCAGTTCTTGCCCAGCAGTATACATAGGACAAACGTCAAAAAGAATTTGCAACATGTATACGAGAACATCGCAACGCCATCAGATGAAAGGACTCACGATCATTGATCTATATGCACACAAAATCAACAGCACATACATTTTACTGGGACAATCTACAAGTAAAATTTAAACCCAGTACTAAAAGTGCCAGGGAGCTGGCTGAATGTTGGCTATCAAATGAGAACGCCATCAACAGACACTTGGACATAAATCCAGTGTAAGCAAACTTAAAAAGAACATGTTCATAATAAATAAAACTTTACAACCAATACCCCCCCCCTCCTGATCACACTGACTTAGCCACCTCCCCGCCCACGTCATTTTTTGCTATATATTGCCTTTGATCCTTGTAAGTTTAAGCTTTATCCTCTGATATAGACCACTGGCAGGGGTTGAAAGCTCAGGAATAAAAACTACTTTATGATACGTGATTCAATTTCTTCCTTTGTGGATCTCCAGCTGCAAATATATATATTGTGATATATGGCCGGCCGTTCATCCCAGCCAATACCCCCACACCGCCAGGTGGAGCTCTCCCTGCAGCATGGAGGTGCCCTGAATGCCAGCAGGGCATCATGGACACTGGAGTGTTTATTCCCAGCCCTTCTGGATACCATGGGGGCCTCTAGAGGACGCTGCAGGGAGGAACAGAGTATTTGCCTTGCACCCCAGAAGTATGTCTGAGTCACATGGACAAGAGGAATGACGTGCTTCCGGGTTGAAGAAGAACGATATTTTTTTATCTGACCCGGAAGTGTTCCTAGTCATGTGGACAAAGAGAGCGAAACATTTCCGGTCAAGGACTATAAAGGATTGTGGGAAATCCTCAGACGACAAGCTGAGCTGGGTGGAAGGGTGGCAACGCGTCTGGGAGTGGTGGATTGTTTACTGATTGAGTATTATTGTGATTTATGAGTATTGTGGAGAGGAGGGTGCTTTGTGCACTGTGCAGTTAAAATAAAATAATAATTTGGACTTTTATCTGGTGTCTGGTGTATAGTCTGAGGGTTCAAGAAGACGATAGAGCCCTCTGTCACAATATTATATAAATATAATGAAGATTTAAATCCAACATTGCTGTATTTGCATTTCAAAGTTCCAGATTTCAGCCAGTGATCCATAATAACACCTTAGCCGTGAAGACAGATTAACAAGGGGCAGCCTTTTAGAAAGGATGCATGCATCCCCAGCAGGAAGGAGTTAAAGGACTGACCAGATGTGGGATGACATCAAAGTGAGTTTAGAAGAGAGACCTGTGTGGTGACCAAGATCAGCTGGACAGAATAAGAGAGTGTGTGAGAGACAGAGGTGTGACCACAGCAAGAAAACAGGAATGAAGTAGGAAGGAAAGGAATTGAAACAAAAGTTGTTAATATCTGCAAGAAAGTTAGACCATGTTCTTTGTGGTAGTAGTTTTAGAGCAATTTTGTCATGTGTCTTAAGTATATTAGTTAAGTAACACTGGCATTTTCTAGCAACCTTGAAAATTACAAACAAATGTTTATGTAAATGCATAACAGACTAACATTTTTGAATGATTTAAAAGTAATTTTATCCTGATGACTCTGACCTTGCTAACCGCTTGACTCATATTTGGGGAACCACTGGTGGTCTGCAGGCCACACTTTGAAAAACACTACACTAAAGCGACATACAGTAGCTAACAAACCAGAACAATGTATTTGCATATATTTACTGTAAACCCAAGTAGACTTTTGAAACAGCATTTTTGAAAGGAGGAAGATCTTGAAATTCTGGAATTTGGTGGTCACACACTATGTTGAGTAACAATATTGTGCTTAGTGAGCACAAACTAGGGTTATATTGCCACAAAATTAGACTTAAACATCTAGGATAATAGTAAATTTTACAAAAATCAAGCTCAAAATATAAAAAAAATGAGAAGATCCAGCTAAAGATGTGAAAATACCACTATATCTCAAATATATGATTAAATACCATTGTATCCAATTTTATATGAGTGTGACATGATAATATAGTGGTATAATACTAATGTTTTACAACTCTTGGAGCCTGGATTTAATTACAGGTCAGGTCACTGTCTGTGTGTAGTTAGCATGTTGTTATTGTGTATTTTAACAATTACTGTGTTTTTTTCGTTTTCATAGACATTACAATTAGATTAAACTAGTCACCTCAAGGTTGTACGGTTGTGATTTTTGTGCATCATATCCAGTACTGAGCAGTCCCTGGGGAGGTGGCTTTTATCATCCAACATGATTTAAGGTTATGGTGAAAGCGAACTTCCATGTCAAGAGACCCTTTAAGGTCATACTTCCTGACCCTTGCCTGAATCTGATGGTCTATAAATAATAGTCTCATTGTAGATTTCAAGAGGAAGACAGACAAATTTTGATCTATAATCAGCAAAGATATGAATTTAACTGGATTCTTAAAAACTGTCTCTCAAGCACAAAAAAACCCATCTTGCTCAGTTGTTTTCAAGATCTCCAACAACTTGTGTGAAAGCCTGTACATTAGCTAACCTACAGCAGCTTTGAATTTTTTACATCCTTTCAGTAAATCATCCCTGCCTCTATCTACATCTGTTGCTCTACTGGTTAGCTTTCTTGAAGGTTAATAAGTAATTTCTCCAAAAACTTTGTGTGTTGGCAAAGACAGTGGTTTTATTTTGGACCATGTTTTTACAAACTCCACTCCTGGACCTTGTCTGATAGTAAAATCGAAAATGAAAAGCAAGTGATGAAAACAAATGTTTTAATGTTGTTGAGAAATGTATGTTGCCATAGTATATTAATTGTATAACAAGCCAAGTGTGCTTATTTTGCTGAGGGCAACAGCAAGTAAAAATTCCAGTTTACTAATTAAAAAAAAATAAAAACAGAAAAAAAACAAACAAAGAAGCTAAATATCAAATTTTCACTGCCTCAGGGTAGGTTGCATGTTTGACAGGGAGCTTGACAAAACAAAAAAAAAATAATGAGAGACAGTCATACAACTTTGAAGTGTGCGAAGCACCACGCGGGAAGCATATCGTATATATCATTGAGGAGTTTTATTTAATACGTAATATGTGCTCTGATTGGGGATCTTCTCAGCCATCTGCCAATAGCGTCCCTTGTATGAAATCAACTGGGCAAACAAACTGAGGAAGCATGTACCATAAATTAAAAGACTCATTGTCTGCAGAAATCCGCAAACCAGCGAAAAATCCGTGATATATATTTAGATATGCTTACATTTAAAATCCGCAATGGAGTGAAGCCACGAAAGTCGAAGCGCGATAGAGCGAGGGATCACTGTATTGCAAAAGAAAAATGAAAACAGTACTTCTAAAATACAAGGACAGAAATTAAAAAAAAAAAAACTATTAAAGAGAAAACAAATGAATTTAACACAAGCAAAACATATACTATACGTTTCCAAATAACACAAGACAGTTTGGGTAAGAAACAGGCAGCAAATGAGAAGGGTGATGCATGGGTGGAGAAATTATTACAGGATAAGCAAGTATTGTTATATCGGGTTGAATAATTCTTTTTCACCTCTAACTTTCTTACAGTATTAATTATTTGTTCATAACCTTTTTTAATAAACAAAATAAAATATTTACAGCAAAACAAAGATCTAAAAATGTACAGTACATACTTTTTGGCTTTATTAATCCACACACTCAACTGACACATAAAACAGGTTAAAATAAGGAATCGTAAGATAAATGTCTGATCATGCATGGTTCATTTATCCATTATCAAATTCATTTTATCAAAATATAAGTATCATAGGGCCAGAAAGAGTCCCAACACATTCAGAAGCAACACAAGAACCATTCATGAATGGGATCCAATTCCATCTCTGGGATAATTTAGGCATATGCCTACATTCACATATACCATTGTAGTTTAGATATACCAATTAACCTAAATCAGAGTGACCAAACATCCCCTCCACCCTTTTTTATAAGGGGTCTAAAACAGTGTTTCTTAAACTGTGTTCCAGGGAACCATAGAGTTCCTTGAAACCTTAGAGCAATTCTATGAGCCATCAGTCATAATGCTTTGTAGCTACTGGAAAAATTAGAGGTGACCAACGAATAGTCAGAACTTGAAGCGACAATGATTGTTCCTCTTGCTGCACTGATCTGAGATCATGAAAACCAGAAAGCAGGGGTTCCCCTGTCTGTCATGATAGTTAACAAGTGTCTCTGTTGTTAGATGCATGCAATGTTGAATTTGTAATTGTGCCATCTAGTTATACATATTAACTAACCTGAACTTATTAATAATATGATTTATTTATAATACTATTTATTTATTTTTTACCAATACAAGTAAACAATTCGAGTTGAATTTCTTAATTTGTTGTTATTTTATGTGGGTGTTTGCTGGTTTTTGCAATGTCAGATTTTTAAACAGACTTGATGATCTCAGAGCAGAAATAATTATATTCCAATCAAACAAAAACATTGTGCAGTTCTTTAAAGATGTGGATTTGAACATGAAGTTATATTACCTTGCAGACATACATTGGATTATGAGAAAGTTTTAGTTATCTCTTTAAGAAACACATTAAAACAACATTTGACAGTTCTAATAAAACAAAAGACCCAAAGAAAACAGTTAAACTTAAGATACAAAGAATTGCCAATAATTTCCTTGATAACTTCAAAACTTAACTGACCAAATAAATCAGACAGAAATAAGAAATGAAGATAACAATTGTAACCAAATAAAATTTATTGTGATCAGTCATTTACAACATGTCATTAGTTAAATTTGAAGACTATTTTCCTGAAAGTCAGGATTCAATGGAAGCTTATTTTGTGGATTCTGGATCCATTTAGACTTGATGAACAATTAAAGAATAATGCATCAAACAATGCAGAATATATGTTTTTCCTCAGATGTTCTGTCAAAAAATTTGAATACTAGTTTACTTCTTGATAGGTAAAAAAAAATTACAGTGAATGTGGATTTTTAAGTCAATATGAATTTAAGACCCTATTCCAGTTTGCTTCTACATGTTTATGAGAAAGTAGTGTCACTGCCACAAAAATATATTAAAATAAACAAATATAAATATTTTCTTGATTAAAATATTTTTTACGTAACTAAATACTTTTGTAATTTCCTTTTGATTTACACTTTCATATGGGTTCCACTGATCAAACATTTTTTGTATAGGGCTCTGCAGTTTAAGAAACACTGGTCTAAAAAAAAATGGGCCAAGACAAGATTTATAAAATGTCAAACAAAATATCTGGGATTTTGATTTACCTGTTACTCAGACTATTCAAACAACCACAAGCTTACATATTTCAATCAATTTGATGCACTACTAGGAAATGGTTTTGAAGCTACATGCTGCATAACTTGTTATTTTGTGTACTGCATAGCAGATTGTGGATGGGTCTGCTTAAAGAAAACCTTGCATTACAGTTTGAATCAGTTGACAGCTAGTATGACAGGGCAAAGTCATATTACTATTAGACACCAAATCATAAATACAAAAGCTGTCCCAATGAAAATGTATATTTTCAGATGTATAACAAAATGTAATAAGTGCAGAGCTGAATGTACAATTGGTGGCATGTAGGTGTTAGTAAAAAAAAAAATATATAGACACTAGAAGCTCATGCTTACTATATAAAGTAGAAATATTTTGTTCAGGAAAACAGCTTGTCAACAAAAGTGACAGATTATTTATGAGACTAGGTCAAACAGAGGACCTAGAGCTATAGCTTCAGCAAAGAGCATTTTGGCATTTCATATGATTAAGCACAAAGTTAGCTACAGATCAACAAATTGTATATCTGCCTTGATAAAGAAGCATTCCCAGATTCCAAAAATTCCTGAAATTTGTCATGTGTGTGCCCCAAATTGCGCGTTTTGTGGCATTATAACCATTGGCACAATCACTGGGCAGTCAAAATATTTACAGTCATAGTTCAGTATTTTGATTGGAAGAAAGTGCTCAAGAAAAATGAATCAAATTAATAAGAATAGCTTAGGGGGCTGGACCTGAATGTGTATGTAAAAAGAATGTGTACTCTGAAAAGTTGGATGGCTGAATAGATCAGACATACTGTTTGCTTTTTATTAAGGAATAAAATAACAAATATCAAATAAACAATCCAGGTTAGGAGTGTTGTCTAGTAGGAAAGGTGTTAAAATATTCTTGCTAGCTCAATCCCCACAAGTAACTCACTATACTAGAACATTAGAACAATCTAAACGAGAATAGGCCATTCAGCACATCTTTTGCTTAAACTGAAAAGACCCCACTCTTTTAATCTTTCTTCATAATTCATCCCTTGTAGCCCTGGAATCAGCCTAGCCCTACACACTCTTCTCTGAACTTTTTCTAGTGCTGCTATATCCTTTTTGTAGCCTAGAAACCAAAATTGCACACAGTAATCCAGATGAGGCCTCACCAGTGCATTATAAAGCTTGAGCATAACTTCTTCGGACTTGTACTCTACACATTGTGCTGTACTGTATAACCAAACATAAAGTGGACAGAGCACATGCAAGACTTCCATTGGTGGCTTTCTCAAATTTAGTGCCATTAGCAGTCTTCTTTAACAATGTATGTAGACTAAGATGCCACTCAGCCCCATTCAAGATACAGTAATGTGTTATACTTGATGCACTCCCGATACTGATCTGCTTTTTTTTTTTTTAAATTCACTGTAGATAGATAGATAGATAGATACTTTATTAATCCCAAGGGGAAATTCACATAATCCAGCAGCAGTATACTGATAAAGTATGTTTAAAGGAATACTCCACCCAAAATGATATTTTGTATATCTTACTTACTCCATGTAGGTTATAGTTGTGGCTGAGATGAAAATTTAATGTTTTGTTATGTTTTCATGCAGAATAATGAGAAGAAAATATGATATAATAGAAGCCAATGATGACCAATGCTGTGTAACTGCAAATTATGTGAAAAAAGTCGATGGCATAAAGAAAACAAAAACTCATGTTACTTCTATTACATAACTCACATGTTAGTAATCGATTCATATTCTCAAAATGTGCTAAATGCACACCTCACTTTTTTTGCTAAAATATTGATAAATATTTATTTTCAGAATAATCAGCGTGCATCATAAACTGAAGATTAAAGCCTTAATGGGCTGACTTTCTGAATTGTGGAAAGGACTGTAGATCAACAAACAATTTGAGACCCAGGCTATGAAGGTCTAATTTCCTGTTTATGATACAAAATGTGAATTATACAACACAAGAACTGTAATACTTTCTTTTGCCATTGTTTTTTTTTTACATTGTTTTCAGTTGTGTAACGTCTATCATATAATAATGGCCAGTAGTGGCAAAGTTTTTTTTGTTCTATATTCCGAACAAAAACATAAGATTACATTTTTTTTTTCTCAGACACCACTACAAATTACAGTGGGTAAGTAACATATAAAAAAATAATTTTTTGGGTAAATAATCCTTCAAAGGACAAAGGAGCGAATGGTACTAGACTTGAATCTCATTGTTAACTTTGCTTGAATTGAAAGTGCAAAAGCGGGATTAAAAAGAAGCTATAATAGCCTGAAAGCTCTGTCTCTAAACTGGAAAATTCATGTTGCACACATACACACCCAAGGGTAAACCTTGAACACTGCAGGGCCAATTGAACTAACTACAAGAACAGAAAACTGTCTTGTAGCACCTGGCACAAAGACAATCTCATATCCTACAAAAAACAATATTTTTCTAGGTAAAAAAAAAAAAACATTAATATGAATATAATGAATTAAAAATAAAAATCTTAGGAAGACAAACTTAAGTGCTGTTACAAAACATTCAATAGTAAGTAAAATTGCTGAGGGAAGCTTATTTTACACTAATGATTGTCGACATGAGATTGATTCATTTTTGTTGAACGACTCTACTAGTGTAACACATGAATCGATTTGTGAGCATGAACAAATCAATTCAATGGTGCTCAAAGGGAGTGCTAAAGTGCACGAGTGTCCTTCGTTTCGCTTGCTGGTAGATATTTAATCCACATGTGCAATACCGACCTGAATCACGAGTCTCCTCCACTCATTTGATTTGTGAACGGGTCACTACTTGTGAACCAGTCCAACGATTTCTGTTCATTTGATTAGTGTACGAGTACTTCCCGAGAACCAGGCCTGTGATTCATATTAATCTGACATGTGAACGAATCCTTACAAGTTGCACAATTCTCATTAACTTAAGATTCTTTAATGAAACGTCCTATTTAAAATACGGACCTTAAATGTGTTACGATGCTTTGAGTACAGAAACAAGACAATGGCATCAAGTTAAAGATATAATTAAATATTTATATATAATTAATGTTACATTCATAGATAATTAACAATTTATATAAACCAATATATTTATATATGTATGTATATCTCAAAATAACGTACAAATTATTAAATTATATTTGTGTGATGCAATCATTGGGGAACCCAGAACTTCCGATACACACCGGAGTCTAAATGAATCAAACGAGTCAAAAGAATCGATTCACTTAAACAAGTAGTTTGAAAGAATCAAATCAGTAAAGTGAATCGAAAAGGCAACCACTATTTTGCAAAACATTTAGTTGGGCTTTTAATTAGGAAACACAACTGGTTCCAGATTTCATTCCATCTGTTTTCAGACTTTTTGTTATTTTGGGGAGCAGACTAAAACATCACCCCATCCATCTACAGTTATGTTTTGACCTGATATGTTCAGGGCCCGGTGAGCCGGTGCCAATTTGGTGTTATTATGAGTAAGTCTGGATTCAGCCTCTTAATCGCCAAACACACCGTATAAATTAAGTTTGCTACTTTGTCCTATTATTTATGTATGCATTTTAATTTCGCCATGAGATTAATAGTTTTATCTAATCTAATCTATATCAATAACACTACGCCTAAAATATCGATAAATATAAGCCCAAAATTCCCCATAAACAGGCATAGTTAACTTCTTATGGTGATATTTCAGGCGTATTAGTAAACAGAGGAGATTAAAGGTATTTAAGATCAATTTAATACTGAATTAATTCCTTTGCAAAAGAGCGGCATGTGCTTGCTGCACTATTTCTATTTTTTTTTTTTTTTGCTTGTCGGTACTGTTAGTAAGAAACATTAGTGTGTTTGCAATGTGCCATTTATTACGTGGTCAAAAAAGTTTGACGCTGCAAGCAAATCTTCATAGACATCTGCATCCGCAACGCATCACTCTAGTAATGGACGGAAAACGACAAGCAGCTGTCCAGCTTTTTACTAAGTCCCTCCTACTTCTTAATGCAGCCGTGTCTTGCTGCTCTACGACGCAATGGCGCCATGTTACTAAAAAAGAAGTATGTCAGTTTGCCAAATAACGTACATCATCTTGTGAGAAGATAATATTCATTAATCCGTCTAGGTTCGCGGTTTTTGTATTTTATACTCTCGGGGAAAAAAAACGTCGACGGTGTAGCGCCTGTATATGAAGCAAAATGCCCCCCTTCCCCCACCCATCCTCAGTCGAGCGCTGCACAGTTGCCTTTCCCTCCCTCCCCAATCGCGCAAAAGAAAGGGCCGCATTCGCTCAGTGGCTTTTCCAGAAATGTCCTCTTTCAAAAAGCCATTCCAACCGACATGTTCACTTCAGCAAACGTTTGATTTTTTGGTGGTTTTTAATCAAACGCCACTACAAGTGTACAGCTTAATTTCCCAGATAAGCTCTAGGTGAGGCCGCCTGCATTTTTTGAGATTGTTTTGATTGATTGGGAACGGAAAAAGAAGATTTTGAGTGACAGCTTACCTGAGTGCCAATCTTCGTCACACTGACAAGCGGCTGCAGCAATCGGGACCCGCAGCTCCCGAGTTACGTCATCACGTAAGTGCACGTCGCTCACGGCTTTATCAATATTAATGTAGTGGGAGGAGTGTGACGTCAACTCGGATCTTGCCCGCACAGCAGGAGCTCAGAGTGGTTAGACTGGAGGATTGAGCGGATCAAGCTTTTATCCACATAACTTAGTAAATCCAGCCTTCAATGCTCCGTTCGAATAATTTAGAGCTGCAGTCGCAATATGATGTTTACATCTTAATAAGAAGGTATTGAAGACATATTTTTAAGGAACAAGGTTTATCCGTTCACATCCTAGTAGTGTATGGTGCATTATTGGAACATTAGTTTCACGACGAATAGTTTTTATGATCAAATAACGTGGAGATTTTAATATAGTTAATGCTTATTTTGCTTTACCCGTATATGTTGTCATATATGAACAGTTTAAGTCTATGGAACGGTTAATGTTTTGGTCAGATATTCAGTTATTTTGCCTTTTTTTCCAAACACATTAATTCATATTCTTTTGGACTGTTTTTTCCCATTATATGTTTATTGCAAGAGTTTGTCTCATTAGCATCAGGCGAAAACTTTGACCATATCCTACGGAGTACCCTAACATACACAGTCCTTCATTATCGGCCGTATGTCACATTTGTGTGAAATAGAAGAGCGCCAGACCTGTGAAGCAGCAACGCTTGAGAATGCGCTTGAACCTTCCATCCAGGTTCGATTTTGGTGCTGCGGAGAGCTGGAGTCATTTCTGAGAGTATCGTAAAAACGATCTAGGATGGTCAGTTTATTAGTCTAACACAGGGCACGTTCAAACGTGGACACCAATATAATAACCTAAGCAAGCACATCTGGAGCGTGGGAGGAAACCTGATACCCAGGGATGAATCAGCTGAGCTTGAAACCCAGTTTGCTAAAGACCATGGCAGCTGACTCATCCTGAAATAACTTATTTTTATTTGTACAATGCTGTCTGTGATTTTACCAGATACCTTTTAAGACTGTATGGTGGCTAGTACTAAATGTGATTTATAGCCCATAGACCTTTGCAAAACTGACCCTCTCCAAAATGACCACAAATGACAAATTTACAGTTAGCTTTGAACCATTAAAATTGATTAAAAAATCTTATAGATACTACCTATTATTTTCAACTCCCTTTTTACAGCAGAACAACAGAAAAGCCAAAAAAAAAAAAGGAAAAAAATGGAATTCTTAGAAAGCAGTATCTTTTATGGGTACTTTTGGTTTGTGGTGGAGTGGCTATAATAGCACAACAGTTCACAATTTATAATTCACTGCTGTTTTTATATCTGATATAGCAGGCACATGCAACCTATTCCAGTGGTCTGAGGACTGGTAGAAGCTAAATGTGGACACCATTGCATATCTAAAGAACTGTACAGTGAGGTGTCATGCAAGGTTGGTAAGCTGGAAATGTTTTGCTTGCCTTAAGTAAATGTGATGGCTTTTCAAAACACTAACCCCAATAAGGGCTACATGTTGCTTAAAGATGTAAGGATGGGTCTGGGTCTAATAATTTGATGTTGTAACTTGGTGTCCCTTAAATCAAAGGAAGTTGTTATTGGGTGTAGAAGCCACTCTTTGACGGGGCTTACAGCAGTATTAAATCAAGACTGAGCAAAAATTCTTTGGTGTAAGTCAGAGGTAGGCAAAGTCGTTCAAGGAAGACTGAAGTTTTTGATCTGCCCCAAATGCTTAATAAGAAGCACTTATTGCTCAAGTAACACTTCTGCTTCATTTTAATTGTCTTGCTTGTTAAGATTTTCAACACTTATTTTCTATGTTAGTTTTAAACAGTTGTATTCTGTTTTTAGTTGCTCCTTGATAGCAGTAATGCAAATCACAAAAAAACAGCATCTCTCCATTTCCAGTTACACCTGTGTGTATTTATCTTGCACTATTTGGTTTAATTAGATACTTAGAAGGAAAATGAAGAAAAAAAATGAAGGACTGAGAATTACTCATCCATTTTAGAATTCAGATCTTTTGGATGAAATCCTTAAAAAAGGGAAAAAAAATCTAGGATATGAGAATGACCTGACATGGCAGAGTTAAAGAACTGACAAGCCACGAAATTATATTCTTGGCAAGGGTTGTTGTCGAACTAATCAACAGGATTGGAACAAAAACCTGCAGCCACTGTGGCCCTCCAGAACTGACTTTGCCCGCCCCTGGTGTAAATCAAGTCTTGCATCGTAGGAAACAGAATGCTTTGCTTTGGTATGTGTGAATTAGACAAGGATGGCCTATACAGAAAAACCCAGTTACATAAGATTTGCTTTAACATCAGCACTTTATTTGACCAAAAGGGAAAATTTAGCTTTTTACAGAAGCCTAATAAATAAATAAATATTACAGCAACAACAACCCCCCTCTCAAATATACTCATTTGTATCATGTGTGGTTTATTTATAAAATAAAATAAAAGTTCCCTTGTGTTGTATATATCTTATCTTGGCTTTGTTCCATGTGTAAAGAAATAGAAGGATTGACAAGTTTCTTTTAGAGAACTGTAAATACATTAAACCAAGTAGTGTAATGGAAAGTAGCCCCTAGGGGGTTTGTCATATTTTTCCTTGAAAATATTTTGGAAATATTAAGTGAATAGGAAATAAAATAATTTTGGGCAAAATACCCTGCACTTCTTATCAAATGTTTCATGCCTCTGTACAGCAAAAATGGGACTGATATAAATGTATTTTTAACTTGTAAAAATATAGCCAACATGATAAAAAAATCACATTTTTGCACTTTAATGCCAAAAAATTTGTAATAAATAATGAAGCAAGTAGTACTGAAATACATGGCATTCATACAAACTACCATTTTCCCATTTCTAACTAGTCTATGTGGGATTAATGTGGAAATTCTTTGCAAACTTACAGGCAGAAAATGGTCTTCTTATGCCTCAACTATGTTGCTTTTACATATATAAATTCTCAAACTCACTTACTGCAGCTCACAGTCCTCAGGACTGAGCACATGGTTTGAAACTAACCATTGACCTGGTGGTAGCATATAGTTGCGCCAAAAATTATTAATGTTAAAACAAAAATTTGTTTTGAAGTTATTCATTTCTGAGAGTATAAACTAGTGAGAACAATTTCAAGTATGTATTGATTGATTTAATCACCACCATACAATTGCATGGTACCTTGAAGACCTTAGGTTTGATAAAAATAAGAATATTACAGAACAGTTCCCAAAAGTTGTGTGATCCTTTCTAAATGTGTAATGTGGTGGCAAAGAAACAGTAATGTGTATCAAGTGGATCACCTGAAATGCACCTGCAAAGTTGATAAGGAACTGCATATTAATTCAGGCGCAAGCTTTTAATGCATTGCACTGTGAATTGTTTTGTGCTCAGAACTTAAAAGCAAAAAAAGGATGAAATGCGAAGGCCTGTTGATTCCATGGCTATTTCCTATATGTCCACTTGTTCTACCTAGCAGAACATGAATGAAGACTCTGAACATATAAACTATTCCTCCCACACCCCAATGATGTAAAAGTTAACTCACTCATAATCCCTATACAACCCAACAAAGTTTAAGAAATTTTGCAAAGGATGGGGAAGAACTGCAGACTCCAGATGTGTATATCTGAACACAGACCTGTCCACACAAACTCAAAGTAATCATGGGTTCATCTACAGGGTGGATCTAATGGCCGGGGCACAGAGTTTTGATGAATTACTGTCTTAATAATGAAGCAATCCAAACAAAATAAAGATCACAGTACTGTATTCCTGGATAAATGCACAAATGAGTGAGGCATGGTGCTTTTTTCAAATTATTTGTGAATGAACTGTATGACAGTGAGATCAGTGAATGTTATTTCCAGCAAGATGAGGCAACCTGTCACACATCAGCTCGCAGCACTGCACAAATGTAATTTTTAAAATTAATTAATTAATTAAGGCCAAAAAGTTCCATGTTGGTCTCATCAGACCAGAGAATCTTATTTCTCACCATCTCAGAGTCCTTCAGGTGTCTTTTAGCAAACTCCAAGATAGAACTTTTTGTCTTAATTCTAAGCGGTATGTGTGGAGACAACCAGGCACTGCTCATCACTTGTCCAATACAGTCCCCACAGTGAAGCATGGCAGTGGCAGCATCATGCTGTGGGGGTGTTTTTCAGCTGCAGGGACAGGACGACTGGTTGCAATTGAGGGAAAGATGAATGCGGCCAAGTACAGGGATATCCTGGACAAAAACCTTCTCCAGAGTGCTAAGGACCTCAGACTGGGCTGAAGGTTTACCTTCCAACAAGACAATGACCCTAAGCACACAGCTAAAATAACGAAGGAGTGGCTACACAACAACTCTGTGACTGTTCTTGAATGGCCCAGCCAGATCCCTGACTTAAACCCAATTGAGTATCTCTGGAGAGACCTAAAAATGGCTGTCCACCAACGTTTACCATCCAACCTGACAGAACTGGAGAGGATCCCCAAATCCAGGTGTGAAAAACTTGTTGCATCTTTCCCAAGAAGACTCATGGCTGTATTAGTTCAAAAAGGTGCTTCTACTAAATACTGAGCAAAGGGTCTGAATACTTGGGACCATGTGATATTTCAGTTTTTCTTTCTTAATAAATATGCAACAATTTCAAAAAATCTTTTTTTGTCTGTCAATATGGGGTGCTGTGTGTACATTAATGAGGGAAAAAATTAATTTAAATGATTTTAGCAAATGGCTGCAATATAACAAAGAGTGAAAAATTGAAGGGGGTCTGAATAGTTTCCGTATCCACTGTATATATATCTATATATATCTATATATATATATATTTATATACTGTATCTATCTATATCTATAGAGAGAGAGAGAGAGAGAGAAATGCTATTTGCATGCTGTTTATACAGTTTTTTTTGTGTGTGTCTTTTTGTTAGTACAGTATTGTTGTCAGCTATTCCCAGAAGACATGCAACTAAGAATTTCAGTGTACCTGTAGTATGTATACAGTATATACACATGCCAATAAACAAACTTAATGCTTCATGGCTCCAATTATAACAGGGTATTCAGTACATATACTATATATCTTTAGAACTAGACTAGAATGATACTGGATTATAATCAAATGTAATTCCAAACATATGGGATTGCTCAGACTGGTTTCAGACGAGTCTTTAATAAATGGTCATTGAACCAAAAGATGATGGGCCAGATATAAGCCTGCAGCAAATGCCTATATTAATATCCTGAAGATATGAAACATTCTTCACATACAGATAATTTCTAGAAGAACAAGATGCAGAAGTAATTACAAAATGCTAAGATAGTTCACAGAAAAGTAACAATCATGATAAAGTCAGATCACTGATTAAAGTCCAAGATTTCTCTCTATTTTAACATGAAATTAGATTGCTTTTACATGCAGTCATACATATAAGTGAATACAATAAAATGTTATTTATTATGAGTCAAATACTGTATTTAGCTAGTATTTTGGTACAAAATGTATTATTTCACCAAAACAATTTGCTTGAAGATTTTTTGTTTTTTTCCAGTGATTATTTTCTACCAGATATGGGCTGCGGCAGTCTGAGTTTAGCTAATTCAAGATCAAAGTCCACAAAGGTGTAGGTGCTATAATCATGATGTTGAAGATTCTTATAGGTTGAAATGTCAAAATCCATCTCTTTAGATTCTTCAATAGTGCTGGTTGGCACCTCTGTAAAAGAAAAGCCAATATAAGACTTTAGAAAACATGACTCCCACTCTGGTAAAATTGTTAAAAATCCTGTTAGTGCCACATGCATATAAGCGGAGGCAATGAAGGAAACAAAAAGGTGCATGAAAAGAAATATACTTTTACTTGCAATCAGACAAGCCAAGGAAATATGGTATTTTGCACAAATTCCTGGTAGTTTGATAGTACTGAGAGAAATACAGTAGAAATTATATATCAGGTGTTTTGTGTATGTTTATATAGTGTAAATATATATATATATATATATATATATATATATATATATATATATATATATATATATATATATATATATATATATATATACTACTCACCTAAAGGATTATTAGGAACACCATACTAATATGGTGTTTGACCCCCTTTTGCCTTCAGAACTGCCTTAATTCTACGTGGCATTGATTCAACAAGGTGCTGAAAGCATTCTTTACAAATGTTGGCCCATATTGATAGGATAGCATCTTGCAGTTGATGGAGATTTGTGGGATGCACATCCAGGGCACGAAGCTCCCATTCCACAACATCCCAAAGATGCTCTATTGGGTTGAGATCTGGTGACTGTGGGGGCCATTTTAGTACAGTGAACTCATTGTCATGTTCAAGAAACCAATTTGAAATCATTCGAGCTTTATAATGCTGGAAGTAGCCATCAGAGGATGGGTACATGGTGGTCATGAAGGGATGGACATGGTCAGAAACAATGCTCAGGTAGCCCGTGGCATTTAAACGATGCCCAATTGGCACTAAGGGGCAGAAAGTGTGCCAAGAAAACATCCCCCACACCATTACACCACCACCACCAGCCTGTACAGTGGTAACAAGGCATGATGGATCCATGTTCTCATTCTGTTTACGCCAAATTCTGACTCTACCATTTGAATGTCTCAACAGAAATCGAGACTCATCAGACCAGGCAACATTTTTCCAGTCTTCAACACTGCAAAAAATGCATACGTAAGAACTTGACAAAAAAACTTTAAATGAAGTTGTTTTGCTTTTACTAAGCAAAAATATCTGCCAATGGGATAAGCAAAATTTACTTGACAAGATTTCTTAAAGTATACTAAATACAAACCGGATTCCAAAAAAGTTGGGACACTATACAAATCGTGAATAAAAACTGAATGCAATGATGTGGAGGTGCCAACTTCTAATATTTTATTCAGAATAGAACATAAATCACGGAACAAAAGTTTAAACTGAGAAAATGTATCATTTTAAGGGAAAAATATGTTGATTCAGAATTTCATGGTGTCAACAAATCCCAAAAAAGTTGGGACAAGGCCATTTTCACCACTGTGTGGCATCTCCCCTTCTTCTTACAACACTCAACAGACGTCTGGGGACCGAGGAGACCAGTTTCTCAAGTTTAGAAATAGGAATGCTCTCCCATTCTTGTCTAATACAGGCCTCTAACTGTTCAATCGTCTTGGGCCTTCTTTGTCGCACCTTCCTCTTTATGATGCGCCAAATGTTCTCTATAGGTGAAAGATCTGGACTGCAGACTGGCCATTTCAGTACCCGGATCCTTCTCCCACGCAGCCATGATGTTGTGATTGATGCAGAATGTGGTCTGGCATTATCTTGTTGAAAAATGCAGGGTCTTCCCTGAAAGAGATGACGTCTGGATGGGAGCATATGTTGTTCTAGAACCTGAATATATTTTTCTGCATTGATGGTGCCTTTCCAGACATGCAAGCTGCCCATGCCACATGCACTCATGCAACCCCATACCATCAGAGATGCAGGCTTCTGAACTGAGCGTTGATAACAACTTGGGTTGTCCTTGTCCTCTTTGGTCCGGATGACATGGCGTCCCAGATTTCCAAAAAGAACTTGAATCGTGACTCGTCTGACCACAGAACAGTCTTCCATTTTGCCACACTCCATTTTAAATGATCCCTGGCCCAGTGAAACGCCTGAGCTTGTGGATCTTGCTTAGAAATGGCTTCTTCTTTGCACTGTAGAGTTTCAGCTGGCAACGGCGGATGGCACGGTGGATTGTGTTCACTGACAATGGTTTCTGGAAGTATTCCTGAGCCCATTCTGTGATTTCCTTTACAGTAGCATTCCTGTTTGTGGTGCAGTGTTGTTTAAGGGCCCGGAGATCACGGGCATCCAGTATGGTTTTACGGCCTTGACCCTTACACACAGAGATTGTTCCAGATTCTCTGAATCTTCGGATGATGTTATGCACAGTTGATGATTATAGATGCAAAGTCTTTGCGATTTTTCGCTGGGTAACACCTTTCTGATATTGCTCCACTATCTTTCTGCGCAACATTGTGGGAATTGGTGATCCTCTACCCATCTTGGCTTCTGAGAGACACTGCCACTCTGAGAAGCTCTTTTATACCCAATCATGTTGCCAATTGACCTAATTAGTGTTAATTGGTCTTCCAGCTCTTCGTTATGCTCAAATTTACTTTTTCCAGCCTCTTATTGCTACTTGTCCCCACTTTTTTGGGATTTGTTGACACCGTGAAATTTTGAATCAACATATTTTTCCTTTAAAATGATACATTTACTCGGATTAAATGTTTGATCTGTCATCTACGTCTATTACAAATAAAATATTGACATTTGCCATCTCCACATCATTGCATTCAGTTTTTATTCACAATTTGTTTTGTGTCCCAACTTTTTTGGAATCTGGTTTGTAATTGTAAATACAAGTTTTTTGGTATGTCAAGAATTCTTACAATAAGGAAAATAAGATTTCAAGTCATGATACAAATACTTTTGACTTGCTAAGATTTCATTTTTGCAGTGAACTGTCCAATTTTGGTGAGCTCGTGCAAATTGTAGCCTCTTTTTCCTATTTGTAGTGGAGATGAGTGGTACCCGGTGGGGTCTTCTGCTGTTGTAGCCCACCAGCCTCAAGGTTGTATGTGTTGTGGCTTCACAAATGCTTTGCTGCATACCTCGGTTGTAACGAGTGCTTATTTCAGTCACAGTTGCTCTTCTATCAGCTTGAATCAGTCGGCCCATTCTCCTCTGACCTCTAGCATCAACAAGGTATTTTCGCCCACAGGACTGCCGCATACTGGATGTTTTTCCCTTTTCACACCATTCTTTGTAAACCCTAGAAATGGTTGTGTGTGAAAATCCCAGTAACTGAGCAGATTGTGAAATACTCAGACTAGCCCGTCTGGCACCAACAACCATGCCACGCTCAAAATTGCTTAAATCACCTTTCTTTCCCATTCTGACATTCAGTTTGAAGTTCAGGAGATTGTCTTGACCAGGACCACACCCCTAAATGCACTG